>NW_027108332.1:720100-748170 GCF_000696795.3 Halyomorpha halys | reverse complement strand
AATCTACCTCCATTTTGATACTTTGACAGTATTGTTATTTCACAAAATCTACCTCCATTTTGATACTTTGACAGTATTGTTATTTCACAAAATCTCCCTTAATACCTTTGAGCGCAACCAAGAGATGATACCCCTTCTTTGTCCTCCCACAAGGGTTCAAGGCGCTTACTCTTAGAACATGCACTCTTCAAGCGACTCTAGGCATATTCTTTACTGAGCGTGGCCATCATCCTCCAAGGATCTAAGGCGAATAAGCATAGAGCTTGCTCCCTATGCAGCAAAAACAATCTATATATCAGATGCAGGTTTAAAAGTAACACACCGTTTTTATCAATGTTTGGTACTAATTATTTTTATTATTTTATGGTATCTGAGTTAAACTGACAAGGTAATTATTAGTCAGCGTTTTTTTTTTTTACTTGTTAGTAATTCTTTTTCAAAAATGTTCTCGTGAGGGCCAGAGTAATATGCAAATGCTGGGGTGTAGACCTCCCGTGGAAATACACATCTATGCGTTGTGTAGCCGTCCAGAATTGGATTAGAAGTCCACTGATTGACTTATTATCCTTGCGTCCAAATATTCTTGGCAATCATCACAATGTAAGCAACACGGTTTCTAGCTTTGGCTACATCTACCAGCTTGCCCCCATTCTATGTGGATCCTACTCACTTCCTTGTACCCCGAATACACTTACCATCCTCAGCCACGTATCAATCAAGGTCTTCCTCTCCTTGTTTACTGTAGTGATTTCATAAGAAGCTACTACCGTATTTCCTTGTCTCTCATCCTTGATACATATCCTTTCACCTTAGCCTGCTCAATTCGATAATCTGGACGACGTTGGAGCTCCGCATTCATATATTCTTCGGAGGATCTTCCTTTCAAGTATCGCAAGTTACCACTCGTCATTTTAAGAGAATATCCATGTTACACAAATTATAATTATGCCATACTTTATTTTCAAAACTTTAGTGTTGTTTTTCCCATAAAGTAAGCGTCAACGTTACGTATCGGTAAAAAACACTAGGACGAATATTATTTAAATAAATCAATAATAAACATAAGCACAATATGTGGAATAATTCTTCCGTACTATTTTGTAAATATTACAGTATTTAGGCGAAAAAGAAGCATTCTGCATTATTTTAGAATTTCATTATCTGTATTCAAAATATTGTACTATGATATTGGCAACTATTTTGGTTGTTATCTTGTTCTGTTCTTAGCCCTGATGAAGGCTAGAAATTCTGGCCGAAACGTTGGCACGATTAAATAAGTTACTGCAACTTATTTTTGTTTTATTTTGAACGCACCCCCCCCCCAACCATCTTCTCCTCGTATATTGACAAATATTATGTTGTTAAAGAACCTCCTCTTGTTCCATTCTTTACTGCATTTACTTTAATACTTTAACCTTTAGATTATTTTTTTAAATCTATCAGGGATTTATTAGTGAAAAGCTATAGCAGACATTCATAATAGTTCGTAAAATATCTCTTAGCACTAAACATGGGACTGCCACGGATTTTTCCGATAAGTACAATTATCACCAGGCTTCCCTCCTGAATGTGTTAAGTTAATTTATTAAATTTTACCGTCTTTGTGGTTCTACCGTGATGTGTTGTCCTTTCTCTGATGTTCAGATAGACGAAATATTAGGCAGTTTCAACTTTAAAGAGGATCCTAAAAATTTTAAAATATCTAATTATTTCTAGAAGTAATTCAACTATTAGACTCATAGAGTTGTGAACGAGTTGCGATTCTCTTCTATATCAGGGTTGTCTAACTTACAAAACCAAAAGTAGTAATATTTCTTTATATTGGTTAAGTATTTGTTGTGCATAAATACGGAAAATACAAAGACAAAATATTTTTATCAATTGATACAAACAGCTATGAAAATCAAAATACACATTTAGTGTGGACATTGTGGTCAACCTGCTGCGTCCACCAACAAATGTAGTTGCGTTGTAGCTAACCTCGTGAGATGAAGTTAAAACACATCAGAAAGATTATTTGTATTTTTGTTTTTTATAAACTTCATCAACGAAAACTCACTTTCACATAGTTGTGAGCATCCGAACATTAATGACATTTTTAGCGCTAAATTTCGAAAGTTTGGGAATTTCTCTTTTGGCAGAAATTTGAAAGAAAAAAAAAAACATAAGTGTGTTCGTTCTTGTTCATTCGAAACATGTCAGCTTGCGTATCACATAATTCAAGTTGTAGGTCTTGTTGTCTTCGATTATAGCCCCAAGAGGATTATTATAAAGCATTAGACTACATGCGAGACTTCCAATTTCCTCGAATCTGGTACTAAAATTATTTCTTGGATTTAAAAACTAGAGCTTGAAAAATTGTTATCTTTTTATTCGTCAGCTAACTGAAGATAGCTAGGAGAGTGCATTAAGTTTTTATTTTCCAAAGTTTGTATGAGTACGGTTCGCAACGAAACCCATTGATGATGTTCGATCAAGTCGGTTAAAAAAGATAATTAAACTAAAAATTCTGGATCTTCAAACTTCTTATCAGGTTTCATGGTGGCATACGGCACATATTTATTGAGAGATACAGGGATTTGGTTTCTTATTAATCAGAAACAATCTCCCCCATACATCACAACTCCAGCGGTCAAGTTGACTACTATAAATCACTACATTATTTTTACTAACTTAAAAACCACCATATTTCGTATAATTTTCTTTACATTAAATTATAAAACCTCCTTCAAAAGGAATGCATTTCAAAGTATGTTTTTCTAATAAGCTCTAGCGGACCGTAAGTTGTATAACTCTATTCAATATAATCTTAATGTTAAATCTTATGTTTTAGAAGATTTACTGATATTTCACTTTGGTATTGTGAAAAAATAAAAAATATCAAAAATGCGTGGATAAACATAGATCAAGCAGATAAACACGAAGAATAGTGGGGGTAAGCTTCCACTTGCTCTGGCCTGTCTAAGAATCACAAATCTCGCAGCTTTAATTGTTATATTGTATTTTTTTTCTTTACGCTTATCCTATGTTACGGAAAATACATCTGTTTGCCCAGGCTTGTTTTATTTGCTTGTGGTCAAGTGCCTGTAAGCTCACTTTTCTTGATTTACGAATAATAACAAAGAGAAATTTTTTAAATGCCAAAATAATTTTTATAAAACATTAATGAACCAATTATAGTAAATTCAATAGGGTTCTAGACGACAAATCCATTTGCAGATGGTACATTTATCATTTCGTCTATAAATGAGAAGAAAAGTAAATTTTCCTCGGAAGTGAAATCTAAAAAAAAACTTACTAAAATTCGGTATATTTATCCTTAAAATACTTTTTTGTCTGTTTTTTATTTTTTTTTTTTAATCTATATTATTCTTACTTTTCTTTATATTTCGTAATATGAAGGAGGTTACGGGACTACTACTAGAAGGGATCTTCTCAATTAGCCTCTATCGGGTAGATTCCGATAATATCCTTCTGCACTGCCGAGTCGGCTCATGTTTGGTCGCCAACTAATCACACTGCGTAGAACACCTCTGTCTAGCTCTTATGTAAGTTTCTTTTTTTTATCGAAAGACAATCCGACACGTGGCCGAATATCCTTTGGAGTTTCGGAGGAAAAAAAAATCAGTAACATTACATTCTATGCATAATTATAGTCAGTAATAAAACATTTTTGAAATTAATGTCCTCACTGAAATCGAATTCAGAACCCGTTCGGCAGATACAACCAACAAGTAAATAAATATGTATATATATTACATATACATACATTTTCAATAATCCAAACTAAGAATGGCTGTTAGAGAGTTTCTAAACTACTTGAAATAAAGGATTAAATCTCAAGACATCCAAACAACTTTGTTAACTGAATACATATCTGTATACTCATTTAGAGACACGAAAAAATGTGTATATCTTTAAAAACAATTTTGATCCTTTTTCTCAACTTTATTCTTTTTAAACTTCCAACGTTTCGACCACTTAGGTCATTTTCAAGGACTCCTTTACTTTGTTTTCATTTTTTCCTTTAAAATTCTTTAAATGCCGGCTAATTGCCTTTGTCCCATAAATTCTTCTATAAAATACCTTCCCAAATTTAAAACTTTTACTAACCACTTTTCTTACTATTATTTTCATTTGCAAACTCCAAACAGATGAAATGAAAATAATAGTAAGAAAAGTGGTTAGTAAAAGTTTTAAATTTGGGAAGGTATTTTATAGAAGAATTTATGGGACAAAGGCAATTAGCCGGCATTTAAAGAATTTTAAAGGAAAAAATGAAAACAAAGAGGAGTCCTTGAAAATGACCTAAGTTGTCGAAACGTTGGAAGTTTAAAAAGAATAAAGTTGAGAAAAAGGATCAAAATTGTTTTTGAAGAAACTAAACCGAGTGGTTGAGAGTTCAAACAAGTATATTAATAAAAAATAAATCTAATGTGTATAGCGTCTGACAAAAATGGTTAAGGTTTTATTTTGAAATGGACGTTTTCAAAGATATTAACTTAAACAGGGGTTTCTCTGTGGAGACCCTTCAATGCACATTTTGTGGTAGAATCTATAGAATAATTCAAGTACAATATTATATATATATATATATATTACAAGATATGCCACTATTGAAGCAAAGTAGCGATACTTAAAAAGTTGTAATTTTTATTTATTTTGAATTTCGGAAGTTCTTAATACTTCTCTTGATAAGGGAAGGGAGTTTCACTTTCATTGATTTTTCCACTCGACTTTTTTCTCCTTTTTCTTCGTTCGAAAAAACTGCTCACATGAATATAAAAATTAAGAGAGACCTATCTAATGTTTCTGTAGGAGTTTGTTAAAGAAGGTGAGTAATTCTCGGGAAATAATGAGGGGAAGAGTGTGCTTATGAACTATGAAAATTTATGGATATTCAACTTGACGGGAGACTATATTTTGTTTTTAATTTGTCTCTGGTTCTCAGCATATATTTTCTTCTTAAACTACCAGTCTATCCTTTCTTCCTTCCTTTACCCGTTCGGATTATTGGAGTATTCGATCTACCGAAGTTTGGATTATTGAGATCGTACTGTATATATAACAATGCTGGAAATTACAAGAGGATATCATATCAGTGACTTATTTATTCATTTATTTTATTTACTAATCGCACTTCCAACCATCTTCTTCTCATGTATAGATAATAGTTTTCATACTTGTTTTCTAGCACTTGAAACTTATGTACATTTTTAAAATATTTGGAGGACTATTATATAAGGACGTCTGCTTAAGGAAGGAAAGTTTCCGTTTTATTTTACAAATTACCAATATATTCCAGCTCAAGTGGGAAGATCAATATTTATTCCGAGGGAATTTTTAAACATTAAAATGATTTCGTTCTTTCCATTTGTACAAATTATCAAAAGCCGTTAAGAGCTGTTTGCGGTTTTAGCCGATTCACGCCTGCAGAACATTTCCGTTAGGAAAAATCACCTTAATAAAATCCTTTTAAAGACGAAATTTTGTTAGTTTATCTTTTGTCAAAAATATTTTAATAATTTTTCCATTGAAAATTCCATAGCTAAGTCCGCTGTAGAAGAAACGAAAGGAACAGTTACAAAGTCAGCTTCACTACCAAAAAAAACTTCATTCACCAAACCTCAAGGCCTTCCAGGCTTCATTTCTGAAATTTCATTAAAAATAAGCTTACACTTTTTTTTTTTTTTACTGCACCTTCCACATCCACCCACATAACTTTTACTTAAATTATAAATTGTTTGTTTTTTTCTTAAATGAATGCGAGACCTACACTTTTGCTAAAATACGAATGCTTTTAAACCAAGGCGTAAAGCGGAGTTGTTAGATAGTTTTAAACGGTTTTGCAAACTAATACCTTCTTTTTTTCTTCATTCAAAAGTTTCGAAATATGCAAACAAGGTCAATATTTACTGGTTAACAATGACGAAACACAAAAATGTTGTCAATGGTGCCAGAGATATAACACTGACTTCTTATCATGAGAAAACATGAAACCATATCAGGTCATTGTGGTTAGTTTATTGTGTTTCACAATATGATGTGGTATTCCTTATTAGAAAGTTTGATTTTTCGAAGCTGCCAGAATAGAATAGAAATTTCACGTTTAATAATTTCATATATTACTTTTTTTTAACTTTTGTTAGGTATAAATTTATACATTCCTTGTTTGATAAAAGTCATTTGAACTTTGTGAAAAATATATTTTTTACCATTCCACTTTGAACAAATTTTTTTACGTCCAATGTTCTAGCATTAACCTGGAACTTATATACTAAAACTCCAATTGCGGTGTTTAGATATAAAATCTTATTATTCATTATAAATTATTTATTTATTTTGTCAGCAGTATCAGCTCCAACTCCTTCTCTCCTTCTACTCCCGGGCATCTTGACAATTTTCTCTGGTGGGCCAATCATTCGACCACAATACGAGTCTAAATTACTACAAGGACTTTTTTTCTTCTCTGTTGACTTTATATTACACTCCTGGGTTAAAGCAATTTTTTAATGCGGTAACCTTCATGTGGGAAATATTATAATATTTCGTCAACATATTTGCAATAGAGTGGAGAGGGACAAATGTGACCCATAATTCCACTACATGAGCTTTTGACCTTCAGCAATTCCTCTCTAAAAAACACTATTTCAGTATTATTAAAAATTATATAGCTCGTTTTATGTAAATTACTATACAGCCTCAACTTTTTCGAAAAAAAACTGCATTCGCTTTACCCAATGGGGTAGTAGCAGAAGTTTTTCTTGGTTTCGCTTAAAAACTAACAATAGCTGTAAGTTGGCAATTATAAGCAAATCCCACTGAAAAACAAACAAATCGGTACATTAATTTACCTCAATTTTTGTTTGCAAAATGAACTTTTTTTTTTGCCAAAACCTTTTATTTTTTATTTTAACAGTTGTTTTATTTAAACAGCAAAACTTGGTTCACCCAGTAGTAAGAACAACAACTCAAATGCATTTTTTTCAAATACATTTCGCATTTACCCTTTTTCAGCATTAATCCACTCTACCCTAATTTAATTTATTTGTTTAAAACTTCGATGAGGTCTTATTTATGATAATCAAAAGATCTTAATCGTTTGATGATAATCTCCACTCTTATTGCATATTAAATTCCTCATCTTAGAACGTAGATGTTGTAACATATACCTCCAGAGCACATTCATAAACCAACAGTGCTCATCAAATAAATAGAATTAGCCCAAAAAAAATTTGATTGGCTTAACATTACGAACATATCATGATTAGCTTTACCACAGTCACATCAATCATGTTTTAATTTGACTTTATAAAAAATTAATGTAAGAAAACTTTAAAAATAACATTTAAAATTGTGAAATAATTTATTGCATTTGAAAGTAAAAATGTTTTCATTCGTAGAAAATTTAGTTATTTATTAAATTCGTGAGGTATTTACTAGTACTGTTTGTATTTCAGAAATAAAAGTTGTTCATATTTATTATATGAAATGGTGTCGATAATATATTCGAAAACATTACATTTTTGTTTTTATTTTAAATCTAGCTTTAAATTTAAATTAAAATTGAATAAAAATAAAATCCACAAGGAAGCATATCTTAAATCAAAGGCACAAAGCTTGCAAGAATCAAGAAGCGGGATGCGATAACATAAAGCCAAGTAAAATGTGAATTCAACACGATCGCTTGCCAATTTAAGCGATCAGCCATTAACTGACCTATCCCTGTACTCCTCGCTGTAAGGAACCTTCGTTTCTTCCTTGCTGGTACCACTTAGAATTTCTTCACCGGAGGTCGCCTCGCTTTTACCAGAACCATCCTCCGCATTTTCGCCCTCTTCACAACATTCTTCTTCAGAACCTCCGGGTTGAGAGGGAGATACTTGATCCAGAAGGACTGATAATACATTTACATCGCCAATGTTTACTAGACCAGGCGACTGATACGATGTTTCTTCAGAATCAGATATTTCATTGCTCGATTGAGAAGTTCCTTCGGCAATGTTGCCCTCGTGTTCATGGCAGCAGGAATGCATGGTAGCATAGCCAGGATACGCCTGTTTTGTGATCGGTCCATAATTGTACCCACCGAGCATGGCATCCAGATTCCTGTCCAAGAAACGCATGCACTGCACTGGCAACATATCCTCCAAGTCATCGCCATGTCCCTGAAACATAAAAATGGAACCCATATTAATTAATTTATTATAACCTAAATAATTGATAACGATTAAATCATTAAACCTTAATATTTTTTATAAAGCGTAACCTTCATAGGGAATTTTTTTTTGAGATCCTTAATAATTTAATTATTTAAGACACTTAACTCTAGAACACACCTTATAAATACCGTATGAAGTCAAAATACTTAAAAATTTATCATTACAAAAATATTTTCCTTCAATATCAAATTGACAGTACTAGAGTATTTTATTTTATTTTTTAAAATTTTATTTATTTCTATTTACAACTGTATAATATACACAAGTAAATTTGATATTAGTTTTACTATGGCTTGATACAGACATGTGGGGAATCTACACATTGATAGAACTCCAATAACATTTCTAGAGGAGAAGAATCTCGAAGCCATCTTCTTTTCAGATGCCTACGAGGATTATCAGGTAATGAAGGAGAAGCCAGATAAGTAACAAGTGGGTTTGTTTGGTTGGTTGGATGGGTGGTAGTTTATCGTGGAAGGATTGTTATCGGGTTATGGCCAAATTTGCCACGCATGGATCATTGAGTGAGATTCTGATGGATGACTTGATTTGTGACAAAGCAAGGATTATTAAGGACTTTACGATGGATTTTAGATTGTAACCATTGGATACGAGAGGAATTCGATGGTTTAGTGGAGCCCCAAAGTTCAACTCCGTAAGTCCAGATAGGACTTATTAGAAGTCATATAAATGAGTCTTTTGTAACTAGTTGGAAGTTTAGACCGTTAGTCTTGTTAGCGTTGTATAATTCGGAATCGACCAGCAGTTTTTTGTCTGTTCAGTCTTGTATGAAGATTCCATATCAGTCGTTTGTCTAGAGTTTTTTTAATTTTTAAAATAAAATCTTCTATATTTTTAATTGATTTCTTTAGACTGTATCACGGACACATTCCACAGAAATATGTTGGAATTATTCAAATTATTAATTAAAAATATTCGTGTGTGGCCCATGATCCTGTCCCTCTTTTCCCTCTAACTGAAGTCAACTTCACATAATCCCCAAGTTCATTATCGGCTTCTGCAGTAATGAAAACATATATTTTTACTAAGTGCATATAGAAAAGGTGAAACGAGCCAAACCTGGCGCCGGTGTTGTTTTTGAGCATACCAGGCTGATGAGTCATGAGTCACTGAAACAGCAGCCGGTGCTAAGGTCAATGTCAGCTCTGGAAAATGATTTAAGCAATATTGAACCAAAAACAAAAGGTGTCAAAGAAAAAGAGACATCCAAACAGTCGATAATGAACTTGGAGGTGACAAATTCACTCCAATTCAACGAATAATTCATGAAGTTCAATAATTCATCCCGCTACTCAATTATAATGATAATCTTGTATCAATTATACCATAATTTTCGATTTTTTTTTTTAAATATTTAAAACAACTAAATCAAGAGATAAAAATAATGTATTCTATCTGTTGAATTGAATGTTCTAATTTTATCTAGTTAGAAAATGTAAGTTTTTGAGCAAACCTGAACAAAACAAAAATCAATATATGGTAGTACCACTCTTAACGGACCCCCGCTTAACCGGTTCTCCACATTAACAGATGGTAGAAAAAAAAAACTAATAAATGTAGTGGTGAGAAGACAATAAGTTCAGTAAAACAAAACAACTGAATCTGTGACTACTGTTTAAAACATTGAGATCATTTTTACACTTAAATTAAATCACCTAACTAGTGAATGTTTATTAAAAATGGTCTAATAAATAATAGGTTCAGTATAAGTTCCAATAAATGCAGTATTAGTTCTATTAATAAGCAATAAGTTCAGTAAAGTGAAACCAAATCATTAAATTTCTGACTACTGCTTAAAACTTTAAGATCGTTTGCAGATTTTAAATTAAATCACCTATTTGAATTTTGGAGCGACGGTAGCAGCTCCTAAGTTTTTTTCAACCATATAATTACATGATACTCACTCACAGCCTCCCCCCAGGCATTTGTGAAGCCTGTTAGCAATGGGTGGCACTAAGCGTGGGAGTGATGAACCCATCCTATGGAAACCTCGTCAAGAAACGCACGATGTATTTCCGTAGTACATCGCGCGAGGCCTTGAGCCTCCACCGTCTGTCGTGTCAGAAGAAGAAGAAATAGTGGAATTTTATTTAAATTACTATAATAAATAATGAGTTCAGTATAAATTCAGTATTAGTTCTAATTATAAGCAATAAGTTCAGTTAAACAAAACAAGATAATTGAATTTGTGACTACTATTTAAAACTTAAATTAAATCGCGTAACTAGTGATATTTTATTTAAATAATTCTAAATTGGTCCAATACATAATAAGTTCAGTATAAGTTCAGTAAGATCAAATAAAATAACTGCATTTGTAATTATTATCTAAAACTTAAGTTTGTATGCTTAAATTAAATCACTTATCTATATAAATTTTATTAAAATTGTTCTAATAAACTCATTTTCATCGTATATTAATAAAAAAATATTAACTATGTATTAAGTTTTTTATTGCATTTTAATTTGTATTATTTATATTGCTATTAAAGATTTTTTCTTGTTTACACTCTTGCTTAACCGGTTCTTCCGCATAATCGGCGATATCTAGTTCCCGACTATGACGGATAAGCGGTGTTCTACTGTAATTATCTCGTTTTAATAAAATCATTCTCAGCCTCAACGTTCAACAAACTTTTGAATGAACCTTTCCTCATTAAGGTTTGAAAGAAAGATATTCCTAAGAGGCTTTTTGTAAGGATATACAGTACTACGAGTATACTACCGCTATTCAGGTTGGTAGTCCGGGTTTATGAAGAGAAAATTAAATTGGAAAACACTTAGAACTAGAGCATACTGCAATTGATCATCAAATTTTCAGATACATATTCAATCGTCGGATCGAAGAAAGATAAGCTAATCGAAGAATATGGAAGGCTACACAACGCCGAAGTGAGGAAACTACATCCGATAGATACAACTCAGATGATAGCATTGCAGCGAATAAGATGGGCTTGTAAGGTTGCTGGGTTTGGTGACGGACGCATTTCTAAGAAGTTAATAAACACTAACGGGTAAACGCTCCAAGAGTTGGACCCGAAACGTAAGATTGGATCAAAACTGATCTGTTTGGATTCGAGTATGAACGGGCGTCTCTGGACAAATGTATCTACTTGGAACCTTTGGGTTCACTAAGTTTTTTATTAGTATTATTGATATGTATTCCATCTTACGACCTACTTCAACAACAGTATTGATATTCCCATCGCTACAATTGTAATAATTGTTCGGAAGTACCTATCACCCCTTCTGATAAAGCTGTCGTAATTTCTAAATAAAGTAACAGTATATTTTGGTACATTGATCAACCGATATTTAAAATGTAATCAAGACAATATTTCTAATCCAAAAGCTATTAATTGGGCCGCCCGAGCTCAGTGGTTAAGACACAGTCTTACCAATTTGATGTCTATTCGCGGTGCCGGTTCGAATCCGGCCTGGGGCGTCGACTATTTTCATTGAGTGGTGGTCCCACAAAATGAAAAACTTTAACACCCAACCATGGTTAGGCAGTATAGGACTCCAATTGGAATCTTGGCCAAAAAAAAAAAAAAAAAAAAAAAAAAAAAAAAAAAAAAAAAAAAAAAAACTATTAATTATTATCTTCAATGAACGATCTGGAGCTAAGAGAATAAGCGACTTTAGCGGTGCCGGCTCGAATCCGGCCTGGTGAGTCAACATTTATTTCTTTGACGATCCCACAAAATGAAAACCAGATCCCCTACTATGATTAGAATAGTATGGTTACCTCTAGATACCTCCTCCCCCCATGTCATAAATGACCAGGAAGTGGGTCATAAAAAAAAAATTAGCCAAAGTCGACAGATTTCATTCATGTCCCAATGGTGGCAACATTCTTCATTAATGTAAATACAAAAAAAAAATGCTTTTGAGGACTTTACTACATTATTATTAACTGTCCCAGGTGGGAATCAAATTCACAACGTTCTGAACCAGCTATTCTAGACCTTCTCTCCAACTTGGTCGGCCATTACTTACTCCTAAATTATTCTTATTTTATTTATTTTATCCACGAAATTACATTCCATGTCATATAAATAGCAAAGAACGATGCCCCCATTTTTGTAAATTACAATTATAACGTGGAAATTTATTTTTAAAATTAATAGATTACTGATTTAATACACTTGTTGATTGAGAGTGGTTTATAATATTATTATCACAAACCTCAATGATCCACTTTTACTCTCAACTTTTAGTTTTAAAAAACTTCCAACTTTTCGGCCCTTAGGCCATTTTCAAGTAGACAACCATAATCATTGAATTGTCATAATTCATTTTATTTTCTTCTTTGCCGGTTAATTGCCCATATCTAATATAAAACACATAATTTCATTACAAAACTATCCTTCAAAATATGTTTTTCCTTTTCTATTAACCATATCATCAATAAAACCTATCATAATATAATATATAAATATATGTGTTATTGTTGATATTTTTAATCTGGTTAATAGAAAAGGAAAAACAATTTTTGAAGGATAGTTATGAATTGAAATACTGGTTTATATAAGACATGGATAATTAGCCTACAAAAAAGACAATTTAATGAATTATGTTAATTCAATGATTATGGTCGTCTACTTGAAAATAGTCTAAGGGCCGAAACGTTACAAGTTTTTTAAAATAAAAAGTTGAGAGTTTAAGTGGATCATTGAGGTTTGTGTTAATGATTTTAAAATTAATTTAGTTAAATTTTCAGCAGTATTATTAAAGAATAGGACGGATGAGTCCGTAGCTTCTGTTACCAGTGTTGCTTAAGTTTTAGCTTTCGACGACTCAGCATTTGAATCCCCTTTGTGCTGTCACAGCTGAAGATCGACGTGTCTAGCCTCCACCCACTTAATTTTTAAAAAGTTATATATTTCATTTTTCAAGTTAAAGTTGGCTGTTTTTATTTTTATAACGTTTGTTATTGTTATGAACATTTTGGCTACTCAAGCCATCTTCTTATACAAATCTACAACGACTCATAATATATTAAATCATACTAATTCTAAAATATTGATTGAGATACCGAGTTTAAACCTACTTCAAATGAATTCGTAGTTTAATATGCAAATATAATTCATGAATGATGATTATACCAACGGATATTAAATTTAAGAATTGTTCAGGCATATTAATATAATTTTATGTATGTTTTAATTTATTGCTACTCAGGTTTAAGCTCAATATTTTATAGCTGTTAAATGTTTTAATATATTATGATTTCTTTTATATGTGTATTTGTATCTAAAGATGGCCTGAGTAGACAAAACTTTATCAAGATGATAATAAATGTAGTGAAGGTAAAAAAAAACCTACTTCTAATAATTATTTATAGCTTAGGCAATTTCTTAACAGAAACTAGGACCGCAAATTAATCTGGTTTTTATAATGTCAGTAAATACTGCATTTAAACTAAACAGAATCTTTGAAATTATTTCTCCGGACACTATAATAAACTCTTATAATGAGCAACTATTTTTTTAAAGATAAATAGACAATAAAATTTATATTGGGACAATAATCCTTCAGACTAACAGTAATGCATAATTTATTGTAGAATACCTATCTAACCAGAAAATGAAATAATAGAGATAGCTTAGTTAAACTATATCATAATAAAAAAAAATAAATCAGAAAACAAAATCATATTCCAACGTCTAATCTTCGTTCCATTCTTAAATTATGTCAGGATTATAGAGCATCGGTTTGCATTGTGTATAAGAATTGTCCAGGTATTGGAAAAAAGGAAGGAGATTTATATTTGTCGTTTCATTGTTTGTTTTTCTGATTTATCTACCAAATAAAACTGAACTGTTTATAAATGCAATCCAACAATCTTTTCAGCAGTAATGCAGAATGAATCAAATGATTTTCGATAGATGTTTGTTAATTTTTTTTTAACTGTTCATCAGGAACGTACAGACGTCTATAAGCACTAAGGTCAAAGCTAGGTAAATTTACCAAAAAAAATAGTTTCTAATTATTATCTTTGTCCATGACATTTTTCATAGTATTCACCAAAATAAAATCACAAAATGTTGATTTATTCATTGGAAATAAAATTTTATTTTCCAAAAACTATATCAAGGTAACTATTGAACGTAAAGAGCTGTGGGGGGGGGCTCAATTTTTAGCAAATTTATACTATTTTGAAATAGGTCCTATTATTTTTTATCGTGAGGTAGATGAGTTTAAAAAAATGAGCGAAAATTTTAGGTTTTTCAGTTTTTTTGGCACCATATTTTTATTTATTCTTATTTTTTTAAACAAATTACATAATTTTTTTCAGCATGAATTTTTTTGTAAATTGATACTGCACAAGATTCTTTTAAAGGTTTTTGAGGAATTTGAACGTTTATATTTTTCTATACTTACTGTTTCTAAAAAGCTGCCAATATCGAACGAAAAAGTCAAACCTTGCCGTTATAGGAATTCGATTCATCCAAAAACCTGCATATCCTCTACTGCAGGAGGAGAAATTCAAATGAACTCCGTCGTGTATGAATTGGTCTTTAGTTCTTTAGGTCTTTAGTTCGATCCCCCCCCTCAATATTACTTCCCGTATCTTATAATTAGTATAACACTTTTTTTTTTCTATTTAATTATTGGCAAATATCTTTCTGGCTTGGGGAGTGAGATACGGATCTATCTATAGTATTTAGGGGGAGAGAAAAAATAAATTCTTGCTGCTTAGGTCAATGAAGACAGGAATCCTACTTTTTTAACAGCGATCTGAACTGCAGTCAACAATCTCTCGATTCCTGATGAATTTTGTTAGCTGGAGGGAGGTTAAAAAATCAAAAATGCCCTAAATAGGTATACTACCGAGCGGAAATAGATAATTTTGAATTTGAAAAAGCAACAAGTTATTGGTACCACCCAATAATATAGTCAGGTAATACCAAATTTCTTACAGTTTTGAAATTATATTGCCTATGATCGAAACTAATTATTAAATTTTAAGTCAATATTTCTAAAAATATTTACAAACATTATTAAAATTTACAAAGATTCCTATAACATTTTACTTCATTTTTTTTTTAATTTAATCAAATTAGACACTATTAAGTGATTTCATATTAAAATGTAAATAAATATTTTTTAAAACGGGTTTATATTTTAATTGACATTGTTTATTTTAATTGATTTTTAGTTTTGGGGTCCCCAAGCCACTCACACATAAGTTTTAATGATCTCTCGATTCGGTCCCTTGTTCTCAAGAACTTTTGGTCTGGTAGATTTGAATAGTAACCCAGAAATAAACAATCGCTTTAATCTTATATGAAAACGAAAAACAAGATGTCTAATGGACATTATTATTTATCAAACACTTGGATTATTGCTAGATTATACGTTTCAATTACGGAACGTTCTCTAGAAAGGAACGATTTAAAAATATATAATCCAACGAGCAGTAATCTTCTGGGCTTAAACTGCTTTTTGACAAGAATGTAAGAATGGAAACTTACCGCTGACAATGAAATGATGGAAGCAGCCAACACCAATCCTAAAAGTCTCATCACTCTGGTATTATGCTTTCACAGAACTGTAAAACAGTTGCTTAAATACAAAATTTAAACCGCAATCTGTTAATTAGCAAACTGGGCGACCTGATAAGAGAACGTGAAGGTAGCGGGTAAACAAGAAGCTAGGGTTTCTGGACAGTTGGGGCTAGATATGCTTATAGGGGAATTTTTTAAAGCAACACCATTATGAAAGAGGGTCGCCGCTGACTCGGCACAATTGTCAATATCTAGAAATTAATTTCAGTTGGTCCACATCTGGACCACTCACCAGGCCATCTCCTCACCTCTCATTTCTCTTCCTCTTCACAGGAACTAAGACAATATATCTCAATTAATACTTATCATTTATTCAGTAACACTATCCAAAGACCAATCGTTAAAGGCACAGTGTTTCATAAGGTGTATCAACTAATTTGTCAAACAATAGCAAGTCTATGCACAAAAGTGTTGATTTAAATGGATGGTATATTTGGATTTTCCGGTACAGAACTGCCTAAATTCGTTCCCGATCCGATTACTTTTCCGTCTTTAGCTAAGGGCATATTAAATGAGCTCAACTCGTCTTTCGCGTCGTTAATACGTGCCACATACGTAAATGAATGGAGCAGTACATGTTGGAAACACGATGCGAACGCGCCCCACGACAGACGTGTGGCATACTTGCAGAGCCACAGATACGCGTCACAAGTCAGATACCTCCAATAGAGTGGGAGCAAATTGAAGACATTGATATCGGTCAACTATATGGATAACTTAAATACGTAGGCAAAGAAATATTAATATTCCAATATATAGAATAATGTTTATAAAAAAAAAAAAAAAAATTAGTAATAAATAGAATATGGTCCGAGTGCGGTAAAAAAAAAAAAAAAAAAAAAAAAAACTCAAATGGTAATAACTATTTTTATTTTATTTATTTTTTTCCGCACGCGGACCATATTCCATTTATTAACAATACACACGGTCAATCGACATCATATTCTAAAAAATAATTATCTCTTAATGATAACAAAATTAGTTTATTAATTGGAATTGTTAGATATGTTTTATTTTATATAAATTATTGTTTTTGTTAAGAGTATTAATTATATATATAACGATTATGGGGTGGATAACTAATTATTAAAAATGCACTATTGATGTTATTTGCTTTAAGGGAAATAATTTTGTGGTTATTATTAACTAAACCCAATTTTTTAGTAATCTTTAATTTATAAATTAATTCTATCTCTATATTCAAGTTTTTTTTTTATTTCTCCTATTATTGAACTCTTTCGTTGTTAAAAATTATTTTATTTACGTTTTGGGTTGTATGACCATAATTAGGATGAAAACTACTAAGATTTGCTGATCTATTTAATTTATTCACGGACTTCCTGCTAAATTTGAATAAATAAATAAATAATTTTAAATTAATATTTGGAAATTTGTAATCAATAATATTGAGAACAAAATACAGATATTCCGATGCTTTACAAGCAAAATATTGATTTTGATATCGGCTAACTATATCTTAATTATATCGACTCTGTAATGTCAATGTTACTTAAAATTACCAAATCTTGATATTAAATTGAAGAATAAATGATAAAATAAAAAACATTATAGGACGATATCTTGTCTTTTATCGTTCCGATGATATCGGTCCCACTTGATTATTTTGCCCTAGACCCGTACTCAGCTGACGGTGACCCTGTCAATAAACCTTTGGTATTATATTTCAATAGTTTCGAATCTAAATATCGATATTATCAAAATCAAATGATTTCGATATTTCAAGGAAACTTTTATGAAATGCATAACAAATATAACAACACACAACATAAATTAAAATATAATTGGGTACGTCAATTGGATTAATAAAATTTAGGAACAAATGACGAACACATTTTTACTGCACTTGACCCTAAATTGTTTACGATTTTTAAAATAAGCAAGGTATTAGCAAAATGTAAAGAATATTTATAGCATCAAGATATGGAGCTCTTAGCGATATCGAATTGTCTATTCATTAAAAATTGTACCGTTAGAAATATATGATTTTATTGTATGAAGGTGAAAGTTTAAATGGATATTTGACACAATTAAAACAGGGGATCTCAGGAGAATCCATACGAATTTATATAAATGAATAAAATAAAATAAAAATTAAAAAACAGAATCATCAAAGATATAAAATGACTGGAAACAATTAATAAAATTTATGTAAAATTCTTGTTAAATTGTCATATTATTTTTTTTTTGGTATTAATGTTACAGGTTCCACTAAAACGACACTGTTGGCAGGGAAACCGTTCAATATCACCTGGCATATTGCATATCCACAAAAGGTAAAGTTTATATCATTATTCATTAACTGTATTTTTTTATTTTACTCGTTTCATAAATAATCAAAAGTAGTTGTTGAAATTCATGTCTAAATTGGAGTGGCAATGTTTCACTGGGAGTACAACACTGTTTGTATAAACGAATTACAGGAAGAATATCAAATATAAAATTAATGCAAGTATTCATAAAGAAAGAAATATTTTATAATCACGAAGAATTTATTCGGAAAAGATAAATAAATATGATGGTAAATGTTGGTTGGTGATATGACCAGGGGCGGACAACCAGGTTGACAGCAGAATTTGAGTTACAAAAATACTGGCTGAGATCATGCCATAAATTTTGTGTAAATTGTAAAAAATCGATTATTCCTATCTCGAACTATTTAAAAATGATCTTTGTAGGAATATATAAGGTAATTAATTAATTCCAGTAATTAATTGATTCATCTACAACGGAGGTTTCCAAACCATAGAAATTTAAGGACTACTAAGCCGGATATGGAACCATACGCGTCTTACCCCTATCCTTGACTTGGGGCAAAGGGTGTCATCACTTGGAAAATTAAGTCAGTAAAACTTGCATTTTGACTCACTTTTGTAGTATATATGAATGTTAAAACGTTACAGCTGACACCCAAACCTCAGGAAAGATAATTAATCACAGCAGTAAAAATGTTGTTCATCATCAACACACATAAATCGCCGGAGTATTGGTACTAGTAGATATATTTTAAACGCCTTATTTTTTTTCAGGGTGTTTTTTAGGAGGAAGAATTTTCTACTTCCTCCTCTTCCCCAGTGGATCCGTCACAGGGTTTGATGTGAAGTAATTCCTGTGCTACTGGGACTGATACGGATCCTGTCGGTGAAATGAAATGTTTGTTCGTGATTTCGAGGGTATCTTTAGCACCAACCTTTTCAAAAATATCTAATTTCGATGCCGGACATTGTGTGATGTTATGTTGTCTCACATAGTTATTTCTATCATAGTTTGTTTTTAAAACATTGTTATTAATGCTTTCCGTTTAATCTTATTTAGTAACTGTTATTGTTATCATTTGTTCTTTATTTCAGGGAGGATTTCGACTTCAGCTGCTGGACAAATTAGAGAGGCCTGTACTGGACTTGACCCCTGTAACTTCTAAGTCCGAATATGTGACAACAGACCCAATGTATGATGATTTTGTTTCATCCATATGTATCTTCTATTTCTTACTTCTTCCTTTTTTTTAATTAAAACATATCACCCAAAAGCTGTAATATAGATTTTACTTCTGAAATGGAATCCTCTGATATTTATAAACATAAAAATTAAATTCAAAAATAAAATAAAATATACAAATATATTAAATAATTAAAAATTAATAATATAAACTTTTTTTTTTAATATTAGATGGTAAATCTAAGCCTAAGTACATTTATGATTTACTTAGGTCTCAGTTGAGGCTCATAAATAATCTTTTTCTTTTTTTTCTTTGCATACTTAATGCTCTAAATAATTTTTGAGGAAGAATAATTTCAGTTGAAGCTTGAATTGATCATCAAATAAAACTATCAAAGGCACTCAGATCATTTTTTTTTTTATTACCACCTTCCTGGTCATTTTTGGCATATGGGAGAGGATATATACTCTTTGTCATGACTCTCATATAAACTCATTATTCATGAGAATAATCTGTTATCCAAATTGATATAAAATTTGAGTTCCTAAGATAATGATTTGGTAAACAGATCTTTCCAACATTCAGATATCCTGAATCTAGAAAGCAGTTTCTAGAGTGTCTTCAAAGTAACTTGGAAATTAGGGATTAAATAAAAGTGTTGGTCGGAATTCTAAAAGAGTAAAGTTTAATTATGAGCCTAATAGATAGTCACACATTTATTCAACAAATTAGGATATATCCAGTAACATATCTAACCAAATGTTCCAGGTGGGTTCTGTAAGGTGCCTATCTATGACTATGGTTATACCAGACCATTCATTTTATTTTTTTTTCAGTAAATTGTTAATTTGATTTATTCCTGGTAAAAGTATGTAATTGCATTATAACTAAATATGCTAATTTATCCATAAAATTGTTAATTTCCTGACAAGTCAACCAAGTATAATTAATTCATTTTTATTATCATACAATTAGGCCCTTGTAATGCAAAAAAGTTAAATAAAATAAAATTCTCTAAATTAAGCTTGATTGAATTTCCAAAGAGGTAAAATAGGTAAAATTAAACATTAAATATTTGAGTGTAAAAGCTAAAACATCTGTGATTAACCTTATGAAATTATTTTAAATCATGATAAATTTTAGTATTCAAACAAACAAAGGTATAAAATTATCGCATCTTCCTATCATCATTAATTATAAATTGTTAAATTTAGTATTATTTAAAAACCTAATTGTGACCATTAAATTGTGTAGATCTCAACACTATACTGTATCAATTCCATCAGATTATGAATGTGAGGATTGTACCATAAGGTTATTAAAAGAAGCTAATAAAAAATCAAGTAATAATCTTTTCTGGTCTTGTGCAGATGTTGACATAAAAACAAGTATGTATGATTTTATTATATTTATTTCTTATATATATTTAACCATTTTTTCTATTATTTATTTATTATCAAACATTAGTAAATAGGTATATTTATAAATTTAAAAATTACATCATTTTGCTAATGTCCCTTGTAAGTCATGCATATATAAGATTAAATTATGTATTGAATGTTTATAAAGATTCATGAAATTGAAATTTTTTTTGGAATTATAATTTGTATAAGAAGATGCTAGATTTTTCTTATCTCAGTAGATACATCATATGCATGAAAATTTAACTCAAGGGAAATAAATACCCATAAAGAGTATAAATTAAATTATGTAATATGATAAAATAAAATAAATGAATGGTATACAATTAAATCTAAACCATTGTTCTTCGTAATAAAACATAAAATAAGTCACAAACATGAAAACTTAAGCAAAACAATAAATAAAATAGGATTGTGCTCAAAATTGGTAACAAATGTACAATTGACACATTAATAACAGAAGAACAGGGAAGCAATCTTAGAGGAAATATGAAAAATAGGAGAATACATATAAAAAATATAGTTAAAAAACATCAATTCCAGAAATGTGACCTGTAAATAGCTAGTTTGAAGACAAATATAGAAGGGTAAGGTTCAAGATACTTTTAATTATTATTACTGTTACTTCAACCTATTAGGATTTTGTTTGAATAGATGAATAGTTATAGTTGAAAAGGATGGAAATTCGGTTGTTGATTTCATATTATAAATATGATATTTTTAAAATAACATAATTGGTTATTCAGATGAAATAAATCTAGCATATTTCTTAACAAAAATCATATTTTCTATTTCATATTAAAAATAAGCAATGTTGAATAACAATAGTAATGTGTTAATATTTTTAGGAAAGACATATAAAGAAGATTGCAGTGGTCATGGGCCATATTTACTGTCAAAATGTCGTTGTAATAGGCTTTATTATGGGCCAAGATGTCAATACAGAGATGAATGCGCTGATCACACAGATTGTGGAGACAGGGGGCGCTGCGTTGATATACAATCCACAACAGCACCTAGAAAATACTGCTACTGTGAATTTGGCTGGTTTGATACAGCTTGCAAAAAAAGTAAGAATCATAGTATTTTTTTTTTTTTTTTTATTGACATCTATGATCTACTCAAAAAATTTCATTTTTAAAAAAAGAATTAGAATTTCCATGAATTCCACCTGTGAATTAGTATTTTATCACTTTTATTATTTCTGTAAGTCTCTTTTATGAGCACAGGTTACAAAACAAAAAAATATTTTTATTATAAAAAACTTCTTTAGGCTGAAATTCTTCACAAAACCAGGTTTACTTGCATATGTAATTCAACTGCCTCAACAAACAAAACATTAAATTGTAAAATATGAATCATTATTCTTCAAAATAAAATTCACAATGTTTGATTATCTATTCCGGTGAATGAGACTTATTTTTCAAGATTCCACTGCTGAAGTTGATGGCCAAGAAGCTGAGATATAACTGACTGAATATTCTTTTTACTTTGTCTATGATTGTGACTTGTTTAGTATTTTGAAAAAGTTTAGCAATATTATATGTAGTCAACATTAACATAAAACATAGAAATGTGATTTCATAAACAAACATTGAGATTTTTTTATAATAATGTGGATTTCACTAAACATTTTTTTAAAAATGTACCATTACCATATTATGTAATATTACCTTTAGGTTACACTTGGACAATATCAAATTATTAAGAAAAACATTAACCTCTCAGATCAAAATTTGTTACATCTTTACTTTTTCGTAAACTTTGACTTGAGATACATAAGTATTTTTATTTTAATCTGATAAAAAGTTTTGTAAGTATAATACTAGTTTTGTTTTGTCATTTGTTTTAGGGTCAACAATAAGAAATGATTTAGATTTTTCTAATTATATGCATCGGGAACTTAGTCCAACATTCCAACTTTATTGGCGTATACTAACTGAGGAACAGGAAATCGAAATTGCCTTAGTTGCGAACAGTACTTCATATCTTGGTATTGGCTGGAGACCAAGCAATACCACTCTTACTTGTAAAAATTTTCCTCTCATTAACTATACCAAGGAAGAGATCATTGAACCAAAGAATGAACCTGATGCGAAATTAGAAACCCAAACATCTCAACTTGAACAGAATTTACAGCAAACGAGTAATAGTAGCAAAGTTTCTGAGCCTCAAGCTGAATCAGAACCTTCTTCAACCATCAGTTCTACATTCCAGACTGGTTTAAGAAGGCCATTTCGTCCTCACAGAACTGTTTCTTCCAGAGCAACAAAAGATCAAGATATACCTGATTCTGATTTCCAACCAGAGATTTCTTCTGTCACTAGTGTATCTTACAGAGTGACTTCTGTTCAAGGTAAATGATTCATAATTAGAAAAATTAAAAAATTGATTAATTTGTAAATAAGTAGCTCAAATGAAAGAATTTTTATTTTCTATAAAATAGTACATGTTAGCCCAAACTCCCACAGGATCTAGCCCCTGTTTGCAGAAAACTCTTTAGTTGGTTCAGAATTTTTTTTTTAAGGAAAACCTTATTTCTTTTATCAAAATCATTACAAACATAATTTATGTTTCAATTATATGTTTAGCTTTTGTAAACATTTAATAGCAATTATACCATTTTAAATCAATATTATTTAATTTATTAAGTAATGATATATTTGGTTTTATAGCTTGGTCAAGCTCTTGACAACTAAGTATTAATATTACTTATTAAACTAACATGAGTGGGTGAGAAGCCAATGGGGTAAAAGTGAAAAATTTGTGAATCATTTTTTTTTTTTCAATCTACCTGTACCTGAATCAAATTTTAGCTTAAGTATAGTAAAAATTGTGAAATCATCCATTACTGTTAGTTAATTATTGATAATTAAATTTAGTTCAGTTACAGGTAGATAGTTAACAAAAATTCTTATTCACAACATTGTCATTTGTACGAGATATTACCTTACTTTAGATACTTGTCTTTAAGTTCCATAAAAACTAATTAATCACATTATTTTTTTCTTAATCCCCATACTATTCTTAGTGCTTATAAATTGAGCAGTAAAAAAAAAAAACACTAAATACAATACTCAAAGTAATTTATAATTTATGAAGTAATTACTTAAATTTGTTTCATCCCAGGTACGTTCCTTACCTTGGACACCAGGAAATGTTTTTCAGTTTTTCACTGAAAACTGAGGTTTTTATGAAGATAAATATTCTATACAAAATCAGAGTAATCAAATTTTACTACATAAATTATGTATTAAATTTAATTTTCGGCATATCAACAGTATTGCTAGAGCAAACAATTAAAATAGCCAAGTTCGTAAAGGTTCAAAAAAGTTGGTTCTTAGGGGGAAAAACCATAGCAGTTTTTTTCCTCAACTATTCACAATGTTTTCTGGGATGCTGAATGCTGAATCCTGGGATGGTTTGTCACCTCGCCTACTGTTGGTTTCATATTGATAATAGAAAAAATTGAAACAGTTTTTTTAGTTTTTTGCTTACAACTATAAAATTAATGATTTTAAGAAGATATGCATCTATATAAAATTAAAGTAGTCAAAATTTGTATTTAATTCTTAGATAAAGCAAAATATAAAAGTAGTTGGTTTAATTTATCAATCTCCTAAAGTTAATCAATATAAACTGTAAAGAAGTCAAAAAGTATAAAACACATAAAAAATGTAAAATTCTAATAAACTTGTTATATTGAAGAGTCAACATTTAAGAGGAAAAATAAATGCTATAGTCTCTAAACTACAGTCCTCCGAAACGTTCAAGTAACAATCTTGTGGGTATGTATGATATTAATTGATAACTACATGGAATAAAATTTTCAATTTGAAGAAAAAGCACTTGCCGTAGTTGGGAAATGATGAAAATAAAAACTCATGAAACCACATCAGAGACCTCTATAAAACATAAATATTGGTAACCTGGACCTATAATTGATAAAGACAGGGAATAATAGAACTGTGCTTTCTACTTAATTAATTCACTGAGGCAATAACTAATGGTAAAATCAAATGTCCACCACACCCTCTACTGCTGGAGGTGGTATTGTGCAAGGTATATTCAAATCCAAGGTAAGAGAATCTCTCCTACCTATTGGTTTCTCACCCATTCATATATAAGTGCTGTAAATTTACTCAAAATGACAATAAGAAGGAAAATATCTTACTGTTTTATGTTAGTTATAATACAAACAGGAATATTCTAAAAAAAAAATTATAAATCCAAAATCAATTATGTTAAATTAAATAATCTGTACAAAGTCGATCTAGGTGACCATAATTCTATTGGAATAATTCACCACAAAGACTTAAATTATATTTTATTCTTGTTTTATTATATTTAATGTTTTTCCCTTGTACTATCTGGCAAATTTTTTATATCACAATGAATATAATTGGTTTCAGGACCTCCTAGAGGCAAAAGAGAAACTAGAGCAGCTGAAGGTAAATTTTTAAAAACTATATTTTCAAAAAGAGTTTTATGAAATTAATTATTTTCCAAGTATATTTTTTTAATTTAAATCTTGATTTCCCACATTTAAAAAGTATTTTGTTGAATCAAAATTTATTATAAAGTCATCTGTACCAAAATCATAGAAATCAATTTTTCATCTATCTTTTAAAGTAATTTTTGATGATGAGGTATGGAAGTATAGTAACTACAAACCCTAAAAATTAAAGAATGAGAATTTTGTTTTTAAAAGATTTTCATATTTGGATGTTTGATATTGCTAGAATGAGAACAAATAACTTTTTGAGATCATCCAAAAGTAATTAAGACTAATTTTAGAATGGTCAGATACAGAAATATCTTATAATTACATTAATTGCGAGATTGTGCCATACAAAGCAAGAATAGGTCAATATAGAATTCAGCAAATAAGTGCTCTCTAGTGGTTTGTTATTAAACCTATTTCCTTTGTTTTTCTTTTTTTTTAATTTATCATAACAGTTGTATGTTTGTAAAAATCAACATAATCACACTCCTCTAACATTATCTTTGAGACTTGCACGATTATTTCATCACTTAGTTGTAACTTGTGAAAAGTTTTGGTTCTCAGGATATAAAAAATTAATCATATTAATTAGTAAGTATTATATTTTTATACATTAACTAGCAGAAGTATTATCTGTGAATCCATTACTTTAACTTTTTTGGCTGTCATGTTATCAGATTATGATCAAAATAAATTCATTCCTAGGGCCAGATTGAGCTACTATTTTTTTTCTCTTTTTGTGTACTGTCAGTGGAACTCTGACCATTTGGGGTCTAGAACAATTTTATTTTTGAGGCCCTTTCAAAAATAAAAAACATTCCAGCAATTTCTCATCTGATTAAAAAAAAATGTATACACACACACAAATATATATATATATACATACAATACAGTAATTATTCAAAAAATGAAAACTTAAAAAAAAAGTTAATCTTTGAGAAATATAATTTTTTTATTATATAAAATTAAGTTAAAATTAACTAAGAGTGTTCTTGCTTCAAAGTAAGAGGTATTATAATGTGCCACAACTGAAATGATGTCAACTATAAATTTTAAAAAAATAGTGTCCTCATCTCACCTGCCAGTGGGGCGGGATTTAGCAAAGAATAAAAAATTAATCCAACCAATCCCAATACCAATCACTTAACATTTGTTTCTGTTCTGAAGTAGAAAGGTGAAGTGTGTACCTGTTTGTCTGAACTAAATCATCCATTATGTTGGTAAATAAAGAAATGTTCATCTAAAAACCCTTAAAAACAAACACTATCTCTATTTTGTGTAAATATAAATGTTAAATTACATATTTTTTTAAATGATATTACTTTCCTTTAGGAAGCTCAAAAGAAGAAAATCATCGGACTTCTCTACCAAATTCAGCACAAGACTCAGAAAGAAAGACAGTTCGTGATTCAAAAGTAGAACCTGAAAATCTACCAAAATCTGTTTCTGATGTCAAACCTATTACTGAGTCTTCACTAAGTTCGACTGTAGAAATGAATGTAGAGCAAGAACTTCGTGATGGACCTAGTATTGAATCAGAATCTAAAACAGAACAAAAATTGGAATTTAATCCTAATTCCAAAGCTGATACTAGTATTCAGGAAAATGATAAGGAAAAAGGTTAGTAAGGGTATGATTAATCATAAAAAATATTATATGATTAGATAGATAGTATGTAATAGTATCAGGTGTATTCAATTTATTTCTATATCATGCTATTCTGATATTTCAAAAGAATATTTTGAAGAATCTAAATAATTATTAAATGAACCGATAATTTTTTTACCTGAGATAAGTATAGATTGTTAATATTGTAGAAGACGGTCAAAATAGTGGTAAATATTAAACATAAAATTATATAAAACTATTTGATGACAACATTGTTTTGGGTCACAGGGGCTTGTAAGCTGTGGGACTACAAAGACAAAATTAAACAAATTGAGAATTGTGTTAGTAGACAGAATGTGAGTACATTAAAGTTAAATGAAAATGTAATCCTAATATAAAAGAAATCAAAAGCTTTTTTTCCTGATGACAGGATTAGGTTCAAGGTGGTTGTGACTGGACTGAGTAATCTGTGATTTCACATGATTAGAAACTGAGATAAGGAACTTGTTTTCAAAATAAAACAAATGGTTTAGGAATAGAGAATGTTCATCTGGAGGGTTATGAGAAAACACACAGAGAAAGAAATTTATTCAATCATGCTGCCCAAATACATCGGGTTGCTACATTACACAGCATACTGATCAATCCGTGATCGGACATATATAAATTTATAAATTACTTTTTAAAACAATCTTGATCCTTTTCTCTCAACTTTATTATTTTTCAACATCCGACGTTTCGACCTCTCAGGCCATTCTCAAGGATTCCCTATTCTGTCTTCACTCCTTTTTTTTCTTTAAAATTCATTAATGCTGGCTAATTGCCTTTGTCCCAATAATTTCTTCTATTAAAATATATCCTAAATTTAAAACTTTTATTTATCACTTTTATGTTCATTAATAAACCCCCAAACAGAGAGGTTCTGTTTGGGGGTTTATTAATGAACATAAAAGTGATAAATAAAAGTTTTAAATTTAGGATATAATTTAATAGAAGAAATTATTGGGACAAAGGCAATTAGCCAGCATTAATGAATTTTAAAGAAAAAAAAGGAGTGAAGACAGAATAGGGAATCCTTGAGAATGGCCTGAGAGGTCGAAACGTCGGATGTTGAAAAATAATAAAGTTGAGAGAAAAGGATCAAGATTGTTTTTAAAAAGAAACTAAACCACTCTCAAACAACTATATTAATAAAAAATAAATTTATAAATTACATTTTTTTGATATGAGACAATATAATAGAAAGATAACATTTTTTTTTTTT
>NW_027108332.1:712531-718510 GCF_000696795.3 Halyomorpha halys | reverse complement strand
CTGTGAGGACCACACAACCTTGGTCACTATTTAGCTTATATCCATATTTACTTACGAAGCTTTGCTCACACAGGTAATATAGAGAGAAAAAATTATAATAAAACTTAATCTTTTTTCTTCTATAACCTAATGACTTTGATTGTTTTCTTAAATATCAAACAATAATTACTTAAACCAGATTAAATTACCTATATTTTTGTATTTTGTAATTTTTTTCATCCCAGGCATTGTTTGAGAGCATCTACTCTTAATCCAATGCTGTTCGGTCAAGAAGGGACTAGAAAGGGATCTCAGTGCTATATTTTATAGAAGTTCTGAAAATTTGTTTATTTATGTTTTTTAGGGTTCTGATCATGAATTTCAACTTTGATACTCCAAAAGTTTAAATAAAAAAATGTTTTTTTGATTTTTAGTTATAATTTAAAAACTATGCATTATTCGAATAACTTCTATTATATTAAATTAGCAAAGAGTAAATTACCTTAAATTTTCTCTTGAGACTCCTTTTCTGGTCCATATTAAGCTATACTACATCCTATCATATAATTTCAACTGTGACGTTTGAATAATATATAGTTTCCAAGTTATGAGTAAAAAAGTTTTTTTTTTTTAAGAATATATTAATTGATTTGATTTCTTTCTTCCTTTTTTTTTTTTTTAATCTCTACAATTCACAAATTTTCTGTAATGAAAAAATAAGTGTTTTTGGGCCCACCTTAGTGTATAGCATACACCAGCAGTTTCCAAAATTTTGCAACACCCTTATTATGCTTAAAAAAAGTGTGGTTTAATAGTAGTTGTATTTATATATTATTGATTATTTTAAAAAATAAAGTAAAAACTTTTTTAAATTACTTTTTAATTTTTTTTAGATATATTCTCAAAATATGCCACACAAAATGGATTCAGCCCGATGGATTGTACAGATATGGTAATAGGAACTGCCAGAGGAAATGCTTTTCGAATATGGGATTATTATACCAGAGATATGTAAGTGACTATCATATTTATTAGAAATTAATATTAAGGATAATTAAGTTAAATTCAAAGTATTTCAACTTTATTAATTTTTTGGTAGATTAATTAGAAAATATAACTTCATTTGATATACATATATCTTTTTCTCCTACTTGGGAAAGGTGAGTTATTGAATTAATACTTCTTCCTACTTTTTAACCACTATCGCACTAGTGGCCTCCTCACTTCAACATTTCTCAAAGCTGCAAATCTTTATTTAACATATTCAGTATGGAGTGACTCACTAGTGGGTCGCCTTTATTGTTACTTGTATGACAAATCTTACTTAGTGCATAAAGATGCTTCTCATTTAACCAAAACCATTATAAATAAATTCATAGAAAAAGTATATTCTCTAATGATCCTAATTGATAAATAGATTAGATTAGATGTTATGATTAGGACATTTTTTCTGTCTATCATTGCTATATTAATAAAACAGGAATACAAAAATAATAAAAAGGTTATAAAAACAAAATGTATGAGTCATAATAAGTATTAAAATTTGATTATGAATTTCTAAACATTATTTATTTATTACTACAGGCAATCCTGAGAAAAGGTTGTATTATTTTATCAACTATATGTTATATTTTCCTTCTGTTTGGTATTATAAACCATATCTTTTAATATAACTGTTATTAATCTATTTTATATTGATGTGAAATAACACTAGCTGGAATAACATACAACTATCCAAATATTTTCCTTTTATTGTGGTAATGGTAGCCAAAACTTATAAATTTCCATATAATATTTAAATAATTTATCTATTTTAAGTGAACATTTTACAATGTAGTAATATTAAGTAAGGTAGTAGTAAGGCTCTAAAAAATCACCAATTTTTTTTTCTTCCTCTTTTTACTATATGACATAATTATACTGTTTCTAGTCTTTTAGATAAAAAAATGAACTCCTTTGAATTAAAAAATCAAAAACTCAAATGATTTAATTTAAATTGAGCTTTAAAGATACAGATACAATGTTGTTTGTATTAACAAAAATCTTAAATAAATAAATAGTAAAAGATGATTTAAATTTTTTTCCTTCTATTTCTGTCATGTCCAGGTCAACACCAAAACTTGATACTTATTGGGGTGGAAAAAATGACTTGACAGCAGCAATGGGTTTTGAAAAGGATGGTGTTACAACTATAGTTTTTAGAAAAAAATTAAAAGGTAATTTATATATACATCAGTGAGAATATATTTTAGATTTGCTTTTCAATCAAATAATTAAAATTGAATGCATAATTTGAGAGTCAAATTGTTTATAACAAGTCATAATTACTAAATTCTGAATATTTTAAGACAAAATAATCTTCATTGTTTGTTGTAATATATATGTAGACAACTTTAACTATTTTATCTTTACTAAAACTAAGAATGTCACCTCTTTAAAATTAATATCTGTCTTTTTTTTTATTCATGATAAATTGCAGAAGTTTTTAATTAATTTGAACAATATTATTTAATTATTCTTCATACTTAATTTCCATAGTATCTATATTTTTCCTTTACTAGTTTTTATTTACTACAATATATTTATTTACCTTATCATTGATTAGTTGCTAAATAACTAATTCCTTTAAAAACATATTTAGCTTCTAATAACTAAATGAATAATACACGATAAATAACTAAATATCTTAACCAATTATTTTAAATGTATAATTTTGAATTAATTATTTCTTTACTTTTATTTATTATCTTAATTTCTTTTACTTGATTTACAGCAACTGAGATGACTGATCACTCAATAGAAAATTCATTAATGCATGTTATTTGGGCCAAAGGACAAGATAATCATGATCCTAAATTATCAGGATCAGACCAAGCTGATACTCCAATGAAAGAATTTTATAATGAAGATGAACTAAAATATCATGGGCTAGGAGGTCAAAGAGGTGTTGCATCAATTAATTTTTTTGGTAAGTTAATTTTTAAAGTTAAAATTTTTATTGTTTATTAGTTTAAATAAAATCTCAGAGCTTTACTTGAGGATTTGGTTATGAGGGAAGAGGTAGAATCAAGGCTAGTGAGATGAAATGCAATGTGAAGGAAATGCCATGTTTTGTCAGTATATTTAGTAAGGTTAACAACTGTTTTATAACTAAAATAGGTTTTGAGTATCTTAGCAGTATAGCTTTTTTCAAAATAACCTTAACAGTTTTTGTGATGTATGTGTATGTGACTGTAAATATTTTATTCTACATGGAATTAATCACTTTTACTTTTTAAAATTTATTATCATTAATAAGTTTTATTACTTAAAATTTATTGAGTGGCAAAGGTTAGTTTTTGGAATAGGAGCAGGAGGGAAGTCTTAAAAAAATTCGGGGAAGAAGTGGAATGATGAGGTAGTTTGTTATTGGATGTGATGTTTCTAATCCTGATTATCCTATCATCAACCATTATTTTTTTTAATTAATTTTTTTATGTTGAATAATATATTTTTCATGACTTGGAACATTTTAGTGGCAAGTACTACATTAATAGTTACAAAGTTTATTCTTAAACTTATAAAAAACTAAAATATTTTTAACACTAGGTGGATATCAATGAAAGAAATATATCCAAACTAAGTTTGCTTCATTACTTAGTTTAAATTTACTGGAGTTTATGTTCAAATGTATAATATTTAATTAGTAAATCTCTTCAGAATTTTTTTGTTTTTTTTCATCTACTGTTACAACTTTTTATGAAGTTTTCTGGTAAATGTTAACTAAGTGCAATACTACATCAAAATTTAAGAGTAACTTATATTTCCAGAACAAGCAGAAGTTTCATCAGCAAATCAAGGGGAAACTACAACAACTTTAAGTTTTTGTCAAGGAGAGTGGTCTTATCCCAAAAATTGTGATCTTAAAAAGCGAGAATGTGAATACCATGCAACTTGGCATTACATTTCCAGTAAAGGACATATTCAGTTTTCAATATCCACGACAAACACCCAACTTTGGACAGGAATTGCTTTTTCAAAGGATCACAAAATGGTAAATCTAATCACATTGTGAAATATGTTAATATGTTACTTTATATACCTCATTTGGTTGCAAATATATTTATTATTAGGAGCCCTCTTTTTTGTTTTTTGTTTGTTCTCACTCTTTACTTAAAAATGGCAGTAATTATTTTCTACATAACAATGATAATTAAATTAGGAAGAAAGTTACACACATTTTGTTCAATATATTTATCACTTCCTTGAAATTTCACGTTTCATTTTTATTCTACTTCATGATAGAAAAAAAAGTTCATTACCGCTACCCCCAAGAAAGGGTATGAGATCATTAGCAGCAGATCTATACCTTGGGGGTCCTTGGGAAATGTATTATTTAGGGGACTTCGTTGGTTAGGGTGTGTGCTGCCAGAGGTTTTGGGAGGCATGAAATATTCCCCCAGAGGAATGTTGAGTCCGAAAGGCCCCCTAAAACTATAAATCCGTCCGTAATGTATAACTTATCTATTTAATTTCTCTAAAACACAGCAATGAGTTCATTAAATGATAAGTAAGTACTGTTTCTTGAACAAAGTTATACAAGAAGGTTGTCTGAACAGAATGTTTTATTCTCTTATTTGATATTATTACTATATTTTGATAGAGAAGCTTTATTTATATATATAGTAATAATATCATACAACATTCTGTTCAAACTACCTTCTTGTATAACTTTGGTCAAAGAGCAGTACTTACCTCATACATACCATTTCTTACAATTTATCTTGCTATACCAAAAAGAGATGTGAGAGTATCTGTGTACACAAAGAAGAATATTTTACATTGGGTTATTACAATTATTATGGATGTGAATAAGTGTTAGGTTGTAAAGATCACTAGACTGTGGTGGTTAGGACAATTGCTAAAAAAAATATATCAAAGTTTGAGGACAGAGAATAAGAGTCCAGCTTAGTAAGGTTGATGGTGCACTATCAAACATCAGAAAAATTTTATGTTTCCACAATAGGATGATGGCTGACTGGACTGACTTGATCAAACGATGCAAAGATTCATCATTTATAAATAATAAATGGATGTGAATAGGTGGGTTAGTGAGGAAAAGGAAATTAAGTAAGGATGAGAATTAAGGTGAGCTTTGGCTTTGATGTGGATGGTCTTGATCTCCCATGAATTGAGCTACAGCTCTTTGTTCATTATTCACTGATTAATCCCATTTATATTGCTTAACAGTTTGTGGATCACCTCAATCACTATAGGGAATTTATAAGATTAAAAAGCCATGAAGAACAAAATAAATGCAATTTTAAAAACATATGATACGTTTTTGGTCTTAAAAACATGAAAATATATTAAAAGTATTTTCATTAGACTTATTAAAGTTTTTCTGTGGCTTTGAATCAAGGAAGGCACTTATTAACTGAAGACTTCTGTATTTTATCTGTACTTGTTTTGCAGATAAACTGAAATATCATATTTTATTAGCTTAAGAAAGCACAGTAAATCTATATTTTTAATTCTAAACATTTAACTAGAGTTATAATTTATTTTTAAATCAAATCAAATCTACAAATAATGAATAATAAATACAAAAAAGAAAATAATGAATTCAATATTTCAATACAGGCACAAACAGACGCTATCATTGGTTGGGTTGATAAATCTGGAAGGCCTTTCATGATGGATACATGGATTGTTGGACAAACTGCACCATTTCTTGATGAATCTCAGGATATATTTAATATTACTGGTAAAATTAATGATGGTGTAACAACTCTCACATTTTTAAGAAAAAGAGATACAGGAGATACTAAGAAGGTATATATTTATATTATTAAATATGTTATCATTGTTTTTAACTACCTTATTTTTAAAATGTTATAGTGATACATTTCTCTGGTAACATTGTCCATATAGAAAATATGTGGTTTTCAGTAATAATCGGGAGTTTTATTACACATTTCAATATTCAATTTGTATAAGATATGAATTATATATATACAT
>NW_027108332.1:695386-712481 GCF_000696795.3 Halyomorpha halys | reverse complement strand
ATTGTATGTGAATAAGTGAACTATTACAAATAATGTATTATTAAAGTACTCCAGAGTACTAAATAATTCTTTATAATAAGAGGAATATTATATATTGCTTTCTGTATGGAAGATTTTATAAAATTTCACTTCTTTGTCTACATTAGCCTGCAGACTTATTAAAACCTAATGATAAGAACTTAATTAAAGAATTTGAATTGTTAAATACTTGTTAGATAGAGGGAATAATATATAAAAAATATGAAAAAGGGAAAGGCTAAGGACCATGAATATCAAAGTTTTTATTACCTGGAAATCAAGTCTAATTTCAGTGGCACTCAGCAAAACATTCCTAACTAAACAGCTTAGTAAGTAATTGCTGCACAAACATTTTATTGCCCCATTACTTTATAAAAAAGCACCAGATAACATAGTGCATACAAAAGAAAAAAGATTGGGTAGTTCTGATTTTTTTATCTATTGTTTGGGTTGATATTGAGATACCAAACTTTTCTCAAGACATGAATCACTTTCAATAAATGTCGCCTGTGGATTGCCAATCCAATGTTATTACCTTTTTGTTGCAACATTAAGGTAATAAAAATATCTACTACTAATTATATTTCAAGCTTATTCTTTCTAAAAGTTTCTGAACAAAATTATTGCTTTTCTATTTCTTCAATAAAAGTTTCTCTCATTAAAAAACTAATTTTAGGGTATCAATGGAAGCAATAATCAGTTTGGCAATTGAATATTTGTTTTAAAGATAAGCAAGAGAAAATAACATGGGGTCAGCAACTACTCTAAATAAAATCAACTAAGAATTTGAACAGAATGGTGGGGGACATGACAGGGTTGCCACCAATGCCCACTATACTAATATAACACTTTAAGAAATTGTACCTATAACGACATTATTCACAAACATAATGCTAAACACAAAAATAAACTATTATAACTACAGGTACCTACTCCTCACTTTATGATCTATCTGCTTAATGACGACTACTCCCACTTATGACTAATCAGGAAATATTTCAGCTTGATTGTTGGTCTATGGTGAAAGGTGACTTGTGCATTGAGTGTATTTTGTAGCACCATTAACAATTCAATTGCAAAGCATTTTCCAACCAGTTTTATTCCGATTAGCAATCACTGTGTAAACTCATTCATATTTGTGAAGTTGTTAAGAAATGAAGGAAAGTTATCTATATTGAAAAGATAATAAAGTTCATACAAGACAGAGCTGACAAAATAAAGTTTTTGAGGTTGAATATGTGTTTTGGTGTATGAAGAAAATTTTTATTTCTGTTTTTCTTAATAGAATAGGAAATTTTTATTATGAGTTTCAATTTATCAAAACTTAGTAATGTGAATATTGCAAAAAATAAATAAATAATGTATAATTAATTATTAAACAAATAAATAGTGTTATTTATAATATTGGATAGCTATTTCACAAGAGGCCTTTGTTTGGCGTTGTTGGCACAGTGATGGATCATTGTGCCATCATCATATGATGATGTATTTATCATATAAAATATAAATAATAATATAACAATATAAAAAAAAATTTATATATATATAAGTCAACTGGTAGTAGTGTCCCTTCAGTAGGAAGGGAATTGGGCAACCCACCAAACCTTTTAATTGGCCTATTTCGAATCGTTTTTTATGCAATACACCTACCTCTTCATAGTGATAAAACAAGCAACCAAACAGTCAGCCAATGAAAAGTCTGTAATTTCTAGTAACTCTAATGAACCCTAGGAAGAAGACTTGGTTTTTGTAAACAGGAGACACAGTTGGTTAGTTAAAAGGTTTTCAGGAGGAATAAAGAAAGAAGTACATTGATGTATAATTGTGAATTTTAGAGTACCTAATGCTTATTGGTTTCAATAAATAAGTATCAAATTGGTATATTTAAACCCATTTCTAATGTAGAGAAATAAAAAATTTAAAACTTAGATATTATATTTACATGTTTAACATATTTAAAAATTATGGAAGATATTGATTGACCGTGTGTAAAGATGAAAGGAATATGGTCCGGGTGCGGTCAAAAAAAAAAAAACTCAAATAGTAGAAATATACTATTTGAGTTTTTTTTTTTTGACCGCACCCGGACCATATTCCTTTCATTTAAAAATTATATTGGTATTCTTAGTTTTTTAAGAAGAAGTGTATTTATTTGTTGAACTAAACAAAATAAATAATGGTCAATTGATTTCTTTTGTCCTCCAAATAACCCAATGAATTCACTTTTTATTATAATAATGTTTAATTTAAAATATATTTTATTTCAACTTAATGGCATCCTTGTGAAAGTGTTGGTAATACCATAGTCTTACCTTAACTGTCAAGAAAAAATATAGTTTATCAATTAGAGAACTGTAGATTGTATTTTAAAGAAATTCTAAAATTCTGTATGTAATTCATTTTGTAATGCTTTCAATGTTAAGTATAATTCAATTACCATGGGAAATAAAATTATATCTTTGATATGTAATTTTTTTTTTTTTTTGTAATGATCATGTGTAATTATATTTACTATACTTATTTGTAATGTATTGATATTTTATTTTTAGGATTTTGCATTTACGGATAACAACTGCCTTTATATGATGTTTCCGGTGAAAGGGGGTGATTATAATCCAGTAAACAAAAAGATAAGAAAACATAAAACTGTTCCAAGTTTTTCATCTACCAAAGTTTGTATTAAATCTTGTGCTGAAGGTATGTAATTTTATTTTTAATAAAATATTTTATTTACTTACCAATTCCTTATCTACATTTTTTTAAAAAACAGCTATTTATTCATCAACAAAAATCTATCATAAATGATTGCTATTCCATAAAATTAAACATAACTGTATACCTATTATAAATCGTTTACTCTTCAATGCTTCAATAAAACTACAATAGTCATATGATTTTTCTATTTTTCAATAATCATAAGTATTTATTTGAAATAACTAATAAGAGTGATTCTCAAAAAAAAAAGATCAATTGTAGAGATACTCAAATATACTCGATATAATAGAAATAGAATAATCTTGGCCTGAATAAAAAATGTCTCATGATTTGAACCCCCTTATTCCACACTAATTTGAAGTTTCATTTAAAAATATAATCGGGGTACCTGGTGTAAGGTACGGACAGGTCCCAACGTAAATACAAATACTAAACAATTGTGTCATTATTTTTTTTTTTTATGATCACCTATTATATTTATTTTATCATTTACAGAGCAGTGTATATTTCAGTTACTATATAAATATATCTTTGTTATAGTTTTTAATAATTAAATTACAAATATTTAAAAAATTTAAAGTTTTTTCACTATGATTTTTACTTTTTTTAGGTGAGGAACCAACTACTCCTCCTCCTCCACCACATGTAAATTATAATATTGAGATCAAGTTGGTTAATTTAGGAGAAAACTATAAAGCGCCTCGTCCAAACACTGATGACTTTGATATCTTATCTAATACCATATCTTCTGGCTTAAAAAATAAGATATCTGGGTTTAGAAATCTAAAGATTATTGAATTCAAACAGTAAGTTTTAAAACTTTAATCAAAATAGGTGAATGATAAAATATTTTATAAATTTTCTTAAAGTTGCGATGCTTCTCATAAATTCTACCAAGTACCAGAGTCAGGTTAAAAGTTAACTTTTCAAGACATTATTTTATGTTTATATTATAAAAAATAAAGGATGAAATAATAATTGTTTATTAGTAGTGTAAAGCAACTTTATAAAATAATTTAATGTAGAAATGTTATATTATGTCATAATATTTATCAATACACATTAATTTAATTATTTTCCAGAGAAAAAGACAATATAATTGCTGAAATGGATTTAGAAGTTGACCAAGAACAAACTGAGCGTGGACGCTCATTAGAGGAATCTGATACAAAAGTAAAAGAAGTTATGCAAAGTGTAGTTTCTTCTGGAAAAGTTGGGTCGCTAACATTAGATCCCTCTTATTTCATTTTTCAACCTGTTCAAAGTAAGAATGTGCTTATACTAAAAAACCGGATTTAATATCTTAATTTTTATTTTGCAGTATTGATCTTAATATTTTTTCATCACTGCAACATACATCAAAAAATTTTAACTTATAAAAGATAAATCTGAAAAAATTATGTTCATTACGTTTGTTACAGCTTCATGGGTAGTAAATAATGAAGATATGCAAAAGACAACTCTATTATCTGTTACAAAACTATGGGTTGTGATCGGATGTATTATAGCTTTGTTAATAGTTGCAGTAATGCAGGCAGGGTGCACAATATATAAAACCATGAATTCAACTGGATCAAAACATAAGGTAGTCAATAATCTCTTATAGATTTTATTTAAATAAGAATAAAATTAACCCAAAAAAAATCAACTGATATGGATAAAAGTACTATAAAAAGTATAAGCAATAAACATAATCATACAGATTGTTTAAATTTAAACATTATACATGCCCTATTTGCTAAAATATAGGTCGATCCTTAATATAAGTCCACCCACCATTTTGAAAACAATTTTTGGGGAAAAAATTTAGAGAAGGAAAAATTAAAATAATAATTCACTTTTCAAAGTTAATACACATATATAAATTAAGTTCTACATGGCTAAATAGAATCATAAAAGTATAATATATGAATATAAAAATTTAATAATAGAATAATATTGTAAAATATGAATCAACTTGGGCATAATAGCCTGTAATAGAAAAAAAATTTAACTTGGATACATCAATGTTAAGGTATCCTTGATAATGGCCTAAGGGCTGAAACTTTGGCAGAAAATAAAGATAGTTGAGAGAAAGAACTAAAAGAAGTTGGTGTTTTAAATTAATTACCTACTATCAAACAAGAAATTAATATATAATACATTAATAAACTAATAAATGGAGATTATTAAGTACTGGTTCTATACTTATAATAGTCCAAGTGATATATACATACATTTTTTGATATTTCAGTTATCGGCTAGCTTATTAATTAAATTTATGGCAGATATTTTCATTCACTGTTACAAACTGCTGGGTTAAAGATTCCATTGACTATTATGTTATTATGTTAATAACCAACTTAAAGAATAAGATTGTATTAGTTTTGTCAAGGTTTGGCCTGGTTTTCCCAGTTAATATATTTTTAATTTTTAACTAAAACTTGTTCCACTACAATTTATAAAGGGAATTTAGTTCATTAATTGATAATAAAGTACTTCTCCTGGACTACTGATTGTACAAGAAGGTAATTTGTAGTATCGAGCTCAATTACCAGGTTATTTCCACTAACCATTGAAATGTTAGTTCTTCACTTGATAGATGTATGCCTTAAGGAATATCTCACAATCCCAGAGTCTACTTAAAGCTGATAGATTAGAAAATCAATTCCTTCAAAGTTTAATCTAAAACTCAAGACTAAATTATTGCTGTTAGTATCCATAAAGCTTTCACATATACTATATCATCAGTAAGTAAAGTGATCTATGTGATGGTTTTGAGATTTATGATGTCAAACAAGGCAGCTGAATAATAAGGAAACTAACCCTGAACTTTCAAGAAGAGGATTTTGGGTAAACGATACAGGAAGAACTTAAAGTAGTGTAATATAGAGAAAAATCATAATATTTTGAATAAAAATTAGCTTCAATATTTTAAACAAGTGAATATAAATATAACATCTTTGATATATAATAAATGAATTAAAAATAATCTCATGTATACAAGCCTAAAGTTTAAATCATTTTGAAACAACTGAATTCAAAAAATACAAAAGTAATAACTATTATGAGTTGGTGATTGAAACAATATTTTTTTGTTTTAATAAATTTATTGAGCTTGACAGAAATTAAAGGCTAGGAAATCAACTATGGTTAGATGTATTTCTTTAGTTTGAAAGTTTATATTTTACTCTTTATATTGAATTTGTACTTAGACATAAGGAAAGAAATAATAAATTGAATTTTTCACTTAAAATTTGTTATATTTGTGTTTTAAAATAACATATCTATACAATCATATGAATTATTCGCATAAAAAATATCTAGTGGTCATGATCGAGTACAATTCATCTCTCAGACCAGCCATCTGCCAAGAGTTGGAGACTCTGTGGGACAGCAGCCAGAACAACCAACCAACCAATCTTACAGACCATGTAGGAAATAAATATCATTAAATTAGGGGCAGTATTATGAGTATTAAACTATCATAGTTTACTAATAAAAATATAATGAAACAAATTGAAAAGTTAAGTAACCAAAAGTAATCAGGTGCAACTCATCCCATAGATTAAAAGTTTACCAACAAATGTCATTATTGAAATTGTTACTCTATTCTTGTGTGAGGTGTTGAGAATTAGGAAGGCACTAATGTCCATAATAACCATTTTTAGGAAATTCTGTCCTTGGACCCATACAAAAAATAGATACTTCATCTCATAGATTAGTTGTGCACAATCGAGGGTTAAAACAACTCTATCCTGAGGTAGCACTCTAAAGAATAGTGGTCTTGCTGTGCAGAAATAGTTTTATAGAGCTATAATAGTTAACGTTTAATCTTTATTTCTTTGATTCGGTTTTGTCATGAAAATATTTTTATATTATTTGTTAGAAATAATTATTGTTGTTTAAATTGCTAAATCATTTCTAAATAAAAATGGATCATTAATTCAATAACTTATTTCCAACAACCAGATTTCAATGATTGAATAACAAATAATAATTTCTTTCTAATTATTTTCAGGATGCATTGACCTTCAATTCAGCTTGGAAAGATTATTCAACAGCTAATACAAATTATGCTTTTGAGCCTTTTGAATCAGATGAAAAACAGCCACATTCTTTAGGCCAAAGCAATGGTTCATCCAGATCAACAATGCCATTGCATAAACCAATAAGTGCCCACCCCATGGTAGCATATCATGCTAATGGTAGTCAGTATGCTGATACAAGGTCATTACAGAGACCTAAAGGTTATCAACATTCAATAGAGCGTAGTACATATTCGCTTCCCAGAACTCAACCGCAACCTCCTCCACCTCAGGGTTACTATACTCATCGGTCTGCTAGGAATAATGGTGATCAATTACAGCCTGACTTCTACTTTATGCCATCTCAAAGAAAATACTCAGGTGAAGTTGTTAGAGTATATGTAGATTATAATAATCCTCGTAAGTAGTAACATTGGCAAGTATTATTGGTTTAAATATAAGTAATGTTATTATTGATAATCTATACCAAATATACTGATACGTTAGATTTTTGTTATTTATGATTAAATTATAAGTAGTTCCAGTGTAAATAATAATACCACACAATTTTTAAATTGTGCCATTATTAGTGGCTTGAAATTTAGAAATATTTTTTATATTTGTTCATAATGTTAGTTTATCAGCATATTTAATACCTATTTTTAAGAAGTTTATAGTTGTGATAACAAATAAACAAAGATAATGGATTAACTAAATGTGAATTCAGATATAGTTGAGCTATTACTGATAAGGGGAAATACTTTGAATTGCTAATTATTTTCTTCTCTTATGGCTTTAGTTTGTCAAATTAATCCAATAATAATGGTCATATATACATAAATAAATCAATTTTGTTAAGGGATAAAGTTTTAATTTAAGGAAACAATGTATATACATTCATCCAATAATGTATACATGAAGTTTTTGTCATATTTAGAATAATCAGCTTCTATTATATTTAATCATGAAATATGTTTTTTCATATCATTACTGCTATATCTCATTCCAAGTTATAACTTGCTTTATAAATTAAAGTTTTATTATTTAAATAGGATTTTTTTGTTCTAGTTTTTTTTTTTATGAATAATATTTTAAATGAAAACATCCATCTTAAAAAAAAGAAAAATATTTTAAAGTAAAAGTTATGTACTTTATGTTTTGTTGAAGTTTATTTTTTGATAATTGATGATAATAACTAAACAAATATCCAAGAGTTGTATATATGTACAGTTTTTAGGCCTTTCTTTATTTTATTTTTATTTTTAAATCACTCATTTAGATTTAATTTAATATACCAGCTAAACAAATCATATATTCAAGAAGTCTAGGGTCCCAAAAAAGTGTTTTTATCACAATGCTAAGTCAAGATGAACATATATATATATATATATACACAAACTTTTTAGCTAGATGGTCATTGATCAACTAACTAATTAACCGATTTGGAATAATTATAAAATAAAAATCATTATTACAAATTTAATTTAAGAATTTTCTTATAACATTTGGAGATTTATTTTTATTTAGAGGAGTTGAGTTAAAGAAATTATTATAACACTTTAGTATTTCATTCTTACATAGGTACTGCTGTATTCAGAATAAACCATTCTAGTTATGAATATAAAAATACAGGCAGGAATCAAATTGATATTTAAAAGCAGAAATGATTATTAGATAAGAATGGGAATAACGTGAAGGATCGGAATGATTGATATTTACTTACTTTCTCTCTTTTCAGGTATGCTTCAGACTTAGAAAATATTTTTCAAGAAAGCATTTTTATATTTTATACTTAAAAAGTAGTGCAAAGAAAAATAAATACTAAATATAAAAAAAGAAATGAAAAAATGAAGTAATTTACAACAATAGAAGGCAGTAATTGTGAGGAAAGCTTAAAAATTAAGAACATGATACTAATGCACAAAGATAGCTGAATTTACTAGCTGAGGGCGAAATATATTCAAGGGTGTTTATACCACACACAATAAACTAAAGCTGATTGAAGTTGCACAAAAGGTATACAGTTTAATTTGAGGGAAAAGATTTCATCATGTCATGGTCAAGGCAGAAAAATTTAGAAGTTCTTAGTATATGCCGTAAACTGGAAACACCATAAAAATGGTTTCAATGGAGATAAGTGTTGGGCAGACTGTAAAGTGTTTCTTACAATACTTTCTCTCTTAATTTAACATGATGATTTCTATTAATAATGAAATTTAAATATTTAAATTGTATGAAAATATTCTAAAATAAACTTTTTTAGTAATTTCTCGATAATAATGATGATGAAGATATAAAATAGAGTAACTTTTGGCTTGCTTAAACCATTGAAGCTTCCAGATACTAATTAAAATATTTTATTTACTTTGCAAGCTTTTGATTTATTTTATGAATATCGATTGTTTATTACTTTCAATTAATTCCTCATTACGTTGTGAATGAATAATTAACAACTTTGAAAAGGGTGAAAATATTCTATCATTATTATAATTATAATTAATCTTATGACAGTTATTTTATTCTCAAAGGTTATTTGAATCCAGTCATTATTAATTTACTAAAAAAATAATTTTGGAGAATTTAGAACATATAAAAAATTCGCTAAAAGTGTTAATTTAATTTGTTGTTAGCCAATATTTCCTGATATAATGTTTTAACATCATGTTACCATCATATTAATACCAACAAAAAAATTTAATTAAATAATGTTCTACGTAATGATGCAATACTTTTGTTTTATAATAACTAATAAAATTAGAACTCCAACCACTTAATTTAGCTAATAAGATAAAGAATATGTATATTTCGTTGAATAAATAGATAAAAATTTCATAATGGACAACCAAGAGAAGATTATGAAACAGGATTTTTTATTTGTCTGTTTCAAGATTTTAAAATCAAATAATCCCTTTAAATCCACTGAAAATATTAAATTTAAAAATATTGTAACTTAAGTTCAACAGGTAACTATAAAAATTATTATTAATTTTTATAATTGTTGCATTCAGCAGAAATAGGTGCATTCTTGTTCTAAAAATTAGAGGATAAATATGAGACATGGGAAGCCGGATTTTTCAAAATTCAGTCTATTATCAATGTTGTTTATTTAACTTATCATTTTAAATTCCCAATCAATATGCTGTCATGGAGTATTTTTTCTACAATTAAATTAATATAATTTTTAACTGAAGTAGTATAACTGTGTTACTAAATGTTAAAAAGTACTTACTGTTTTAATGGAGCAACCTTACTAGAGAAGCTAATTCATTTAAATTATTATTCAATTAGATCATTTGCCTAGTTAAGCTAAACTAGTTATAATAGATGCTGTTTATACTAATAATAAGAAATAAAGTTATTTAGTTAATGTATATTGTCTTGGTACACACTGGTATTAATGTAGATTAAGACAGGATTCTTAGTCAATGTTTAAAATAAAAAAGGAAAGGATATGTATATTAATGACCTTTCACTTTTACATCTTCATTATTATTTTTTATAATGTATAATATACAATATCTTGTAAATATGTAAATAAGATTTGTAAAGTTTTATAAATTTTATCTTTCTAGTTATTGTTAATTTTTCTTGGTAATAAACTTTTAAAAATATTTATCTGCCAAAAATTATTATTCTACTTTTTTCAATGAGTAATTAACATTATATTTTCAACTGAGCAATCAACACCAATTAATTAAAATTGAAATTTCTGTCTTATATAACTAAACTCAGAATAACTATATGTGACTGGTGTCATTAACAGTGTAAATGTGAAACAGTAAAGTATAATAGAATTTATCATCATCTAAAAAAGTATCTTGAACTACACTGTACCCTATATGGCTGCTGATGAATTATGAAAAGCCAACCTGTTTGATATTAATTTATCAAAGATAAAAGTGAATGTCTTAATCATTTCTCGGCTCCCAAATTTGTTTTAAGCTACAAACTAAATTGTAATAGTTAAATATTTTAATAATCATGTTGTTTACAATGTGTATGCAAATAATGCAATCTAGTCGGCTTTTGTGTAGTTTGAACTACATTGAGCAATTACTTATGTACCAAATGATAACACATTTAAAATAAATATAAGAAATATAATTAAATCAACATTTACAAATATAGTGTTTTAATAAAATAAACTACTTAAATAATACAAAATAATGTTTATTAAAACATTTATTCCTTAGAATTAAGCCCAGAATAGTAACAATGATAAATAGAAATATACATTTATTTTTTAAAAAACAATAGATTTGATTTATGTATACAACCACAAAACACTTGCAAATATTTGTTTGTGTGCTTACATGTATGTGTTATGCATGATGTATATAATTGTTTTATATTTATACGTATATGGATTGTTTTAATCATTATCATTTTTTTTCTGTATTAATTAACAGTTCCAATTAATAAAAGGACATTTTTTTCTGAATAAATGGATATTTGAATTAATTTTAAGAGCTTGAATAGGAATCTTTTCTACAAAAGCTTAAAATAGATATACAAAACAATTTTTAAAGTTGAATGTTTTGGGTAATTATGTAATTTAGTACAACCAGAAATTTATCCTACCCTGTTTTATAGAATGAACAAGAAATTTTGAAGTATGATGTTAATTTATCAACAATTATGCGGAACAAATAATGAAAAAATTCTTTACATTGAATTGCCAGCTATAAGCGTTACCAATTAAAATATTATGTTTACTCAATTAACAATAATGATGGTTATATTAAGACAATAAAAATATATACTAGTAAGTCATTAGATTGTTCAGTATTGTCCATCAAAATATGATTAGGTATATCTATTTGTAAAGTTTTAACTTAAGAATTTTATGTATATTTTTTATATTAAAAACTTAGATAATAACAATCTCTAATTTGGACAGTTATTGTGAAAATCTTCCACAAAATATTTTTATGATAAATATTATAATCTGAAATAGCTTCAATATTGACTATTCATTGTTATATAGTTTTAAAAAAAATATGAAATAAACAACTCGACTGATGTGTAAATAGATTATTTTCTTATAGCTGAACTAATATTGAATGTAAAGTTTCATCATATATTTATATTAAATAATGATAATATACAAATATTAGTTTATTGTTATGTAATTATTTTGATATGAAGTAGATATATTTTTCTAATTATTGTTCATAGATTTTAATATTCTATTTAATCATTACAGATTTGTGAATTCTAATGAAAGCTTCACTATCTATATAATTTTTGTGTCTTCTTTGTAACAAAAATATCTTGTAATAACATTGTCATAATTCTTAAATAATAAATAAAATTTTAATTTATTTGTCTTCTCTGGTTTTAGCTATATATTATTACTAAGCATATGATTATCAAGCAAATAAATATTATTTGGCAAGAAATAAGATTACTTAAAATGAAAACAACTTGCTAAAAACAATATCTTGTTTTAATTCTACACAGGTACCACCAAGCTAAAAAATAACTTTACGGGTACAGATTTAAGATTGCAGCAAAACTAAGTGTAGCTAATCATTCATGTCTATGAATATATTGAGTGTATAATAAATATTTTTAATGAGGAAAAAAAAAGAGACATATACCCAGGCTTTATAAATTTGGGTTGATCAAGTAATCTTATACCATTATCCATTTTGGTATTAACATGCACGTTTAAATATAGCGATATTCTAAAAAGAAATTAATATTGAATTTCAATTATTATAAAAAAGTTGAAAATTTGATTCACACAGAATACTGATTAACTAATTTATTTGAAACCAATACCATTATCAGTATCATATTATTAAAAGGGAAAAGGGGGCACCTGTCCCATACCCTGACTTTTAAGTTGTAATACAATTAATAAAACCAGAAAATAATTAATAATTAAATTTAAAATAATAAATAAAAATAATTTAACAAACGTGTAAATTAAAAATAAACTATCAGAAAATATTTTTATGTGTTGCACATCAGTAGACCTAACAAATATTTAATAACAAACCAAGAAAATAGGCAGACCTGCCTTTTAAAAACTTGTCAATTAAGAATAATACAGTAATTATATGGTATTGTTGAAATATATATTTTTACCTCTTGGACTGAGTAACTGTAAAACATGCTTGTGCAATTAAGCATGTGCAGCTGCAACCTTTAGAGCAGCAGAGCGGTTCCCAATTTTTTTTCACAACAGTACCCTTTTTGAGCTGAAGAAATTTCGTGACTAGATAAAAAAAGTTCGTGGAACCCTTGTTGAGTTAAAAAAATGTTGTCACAATTGTCCTTAGAGCGGTTGAGTATGTTGGAAAATACGAAATACAGTGAAAAGTAAATGCTAGAATGCACTAAATATTTACTATTTTAATTGTCAATGTTTTTTTTTTTTTTGTAATATTTTGAGAAAGTGTTTTTGGGGTACCTCTGGAAAATGCTTGGGCCACCCTGGGATGCCATAACGGAGTACCACAACGGGGAGTCACCCCTTATGAGGAAGCTTCTAAGTAGAGCTTAACCAACTCGGAAATTTGAAAAACTTGGAAAAGTTCCACAAGATTTAGAATTTATTAGTATGAACTTCACAAATTTAAAGGTTGTTTAAAATGGGAGGATTTTTCATGTAATATTTCAAGTACAAAAAATTGTTCCCATTTTTTAATGGAAATTTTGAAAATATAGTATAATTAGAAATCCTTTACTAAATCAATCAATTTGACTTAGCAGTAAATTATAAAAATATAGAAACCACTTTTAGAATAGTGCATATGGGTCATTCTCCAAATATGGTGCTATTTAGCTACCAAAAGTTTTGGAAAATTAAAGTTAATTGATTTGTATGATGAGAAGATAGTTGGGGGTGCGGTCAGTAAAAAGACACAAACAAGTTGAGAGAATAATTAATTAAATACGTTCTCCCAACTTGTTTGTGTTTTTTACTGTCTGCACCCTAACCATCTTCTCATCATATATATTATCTACTGTCAACTATCTTTTCATCATTGTCAATTGATTTGCTTTTTTTTTTTTTTTTTATTACCCTCAGGGAATGCACCTTGATAATATTCTGAAGCTGGCACACAATTAATATTATAGTTTTTTGTGATATCGATTTTTAAAAAAAATCTAATTCAGGGAGTAACATTTATGACTAAAGAGTAATAAAATGAAATAGAGCACCTAACTATAGCATTAACGCTTATAGAAAATATTTATCTAGTAGTAATCAGTCTTAACTTTTTGATCACTACTAAAAACTTGTCCTACTTAATAAGACTTGAAGTATTTATATTCATATTTATATAAACAAACATCGTATATATAATCAGGATCTAAAGGAATAAAAAGAAGCTTTTAGTTCTATTTTTGTTTTATAGCTGAACTGACTTAAATACTCACATGACTTCAAGATAAAAAAAAAAATAGAAAGGAAAAATACCAAAATGGCGAGTAGAGATTCGTATATCAACCGCTAGTTCACTTAATTTTGAGTAGGAGATGAAAACACCATTCTTCAATTTTTTGTTAATAATTTAGGGCATGAATGAAGATAAATAATAATAATAAATGAATAATTTATTTATTCTGAGACATATCCCTTCAGAATAACATTAAAAGAATATCTAATGGGATTTAGAACCTTGGAGAAAAAAGAATAATCAATAAATAATAAAAAATAATTTTTAGGTCTTTAAATAGAAAAAAAAATAAACTTGTGATATTGATAATTTAGAAAAATAAATAAATAATAATTACAGAGTGATAGTAATTATAAGTATAAATATTTAAAGAGTTGATACAACAGTTTTTGTAAAGTTTACATATGGGTATGTAATGTTATTTTTATTCTGTTGGAACTCGATGGTAAGGGAATGATGGAATAAGCAGAATTTGAAGGTAGGAAGGATATTGGCGTGATGGATGGAAATAGTTAGTCAACAACCTCGACAATGTATTCAATTTAACCGTGTGGAGTTGGTACTGGATTCATTATAGAGGAAATAAGAATAATATATAAAATGAGGATTACAGAAATGGAAAGGGTCCAGAATAATACTAAAAGTAAAACCGAACTTGTGAGTAACATTGTTGAAATATTATAGAATAATATTTGCTATGCAAGCGAAATTCATTTATTTATTATTTATATATTCTATTGACTTCAGGTATGATTAAAACATCTTTATTTCAACACCCTCCTGCTTATTAAGATGGTTAATAGGGATTCTTCTTAATTGGGATGTTTGTCTCTTATCCGACTACTTTTTTAGTATACTAGTATCAATTCCCAAAATATTTTATTACTTAGGTACCTATTTATAGGAGCCTAGGAAGCCAAATTAATTGAAATTTTGGTATAATTTTAGATTATGGACTTTGGTTGATTGGGTGATTTTATTCTAATGTGCGGAAGTTGGCAACAGTGTTCCAATGAAATCAGTAATATCACTATTGTAGGTGATTACAAAAAAAATTTATTTTTTAATATAAAAACTGTCACTCCTATAATTTGATCGAAATTGTCGATTTCAGCTCTTTGCGCTTAAGAGATAAAAAGAAAGTCCTAATGGATCCTTGGAATTGAGGTTGGGACTAAATTCCAACGTTTTAAATTTTTTATTTAAATATAATTTTTCAATATATATAGCAATTTCAATAAGATGTAATATTTTAACGCCCTTAAATAAATTCCCATAACCTTTTAAAGGTCTCTAGTTCACATGTACCATAGCCAAATCCGTCAATTAAAATTCTGTATTCTACTAGATCACATATAATAAATTCTGTAATCTACTAGATCACAGCAAGGCTGGAAACATCTTTTGGCTCAACTACCACTGAAGTAAAAATGTTACCAGTTTTCATCTAGCGTTAAAAATTATTTTTAATATATGATCTTAATTTTTTTTTCTTTACTATGGAAACATTCAGTAATATTATTTTAAGTCATTTTCCCCATCAAATATACGATAGTATTATGATGATATTTGAAGATCTGGAAAATTGGCACCACTAGTTATATATCACTGCTTTGCCTGAATAGTGATACATTTGTATATATCTATTTCACAATACCTGAATAAGGGGGTGGCAAAATCTTCCTACGCCTCGGGCGTCTGACACCCACGCTACGCCACTGATTCCATAGATTGCACCATAGATTTTGGTTACTTTTTGACAACCTGATTGAATATGGGCTTGCCCCCCTCCCCCCGGATTGACTATGGCTTGCCCTCCCTTGTTTTTATCCTGGGTATGCACGCCCTTGTACCAGCCTATTATTCACTAGTGAAATTAAAAAAACAAAAAATCCACGAAACTAAATAGTCAACATCTAAAAGAATAAATATATAATATTAAAAGAAATGCAATGTTAAGTAATTTTTTCCTATAAAGGTATAAATAAGAACAACATAATTTTGATCAGTGATTCTCGCATCCGCCACCGATTGAGCTCGGGATCACCCATCGTCAACGCAAGTATAGATATTTTTTCTATCAGTTTAGAACGCATTAGTCATGTATTTGCGACACCAACAACGGATTTCGAAATTTATCCAAAACATTTATTTTCTTCATCTGGGATAGTGAGGCATCTTAACTTACTAAAGGCAACATGCATTAAGTAAAGTACAGTATCTCACAATATCTAATTGAATATTACAATTAAACGACCAGGCTTAGTCCATTGACAGTGCGTATTGAAATTCTAGCTGAAAATAAATTAAATATACACTGAATGAATGAATTATGAAAAACAAATACTGGGCATTTCTTTTTTATTTTAAGCTGTGCCATTGATTACAATAAGAACGATATAATTAGTCATTAAGAACAGTTAAGGTCAAGGCCGTACCCAACGGGTGACAGGAGGGGGGCAGCCTAGAAGTGAAAACAAAAATTAAATTTTTTTTCAAGCAAATACTAATTGCAATAGCTAATAAAGTGTTGGATAATTTATTTGTGGATCTGTGGCAACACTTAAATTTTGGTTTCATTCGCCTTTTCCATGCTGAAATGTCACAACCTGATTGACTATAGATTGCTCCTCCCCTGGCTACGCCCCTGGTTAAGGATCTAAATCACCGACTCGACTTTTTAAAAAGTGTTTATTGAACTAATACAAAACTGATGTTTGAACACTGAAATATATAATATAAACATAAACTATCTACAAGATGCTCTTCGACGGGTGGTTGGCTGGAAGAGAGAGAAGCCATCTCCAGCTTGGGCTACTTTTTTTTTTTTACTACTACTTTTTATTTATTGATAGATATTACAATCTGCCACACAGTTGTGGGCAACAGGTAATAGTGATGAATGATCTCATACATACTAAAATAAAATAAATAAATGAA
>NW_027108332.1:692692-695336 GCF_000696795.3 Halyomorpha halys | reverse complement strand
AAAAAAAAAAAACTCTCTTAAAATATATACAAACAGAAGAATAAACAAAATGAACATAATCAAACTATCTGTATGAAAAATAAATAAATAAAATAACATAATGATAAAATAGTATAGTCTATAGCCACATTTACACTCTAATATACAATAAGGGCTACAATTAAAGAAAGGTTTCCTCCAAGTGATATTAATCTCTTTTGAGAATTACCAATAATACTAAAGGTACTAGAAATAGAAATGTATACAAAAATATAGGGGCGGACTTTAATTAAGCTTACATTTTGAATATAGCTCACCAATTGTAATAAGAAGAAACAAATACTTCCCTTTCCCTTTTTATTTGTATTATCTGAAGTCATTCTCTTTCCATTACGAAAACAATCCTCTTATCAGCAGTCTACTTCCCGCCTATACGGAAGTAATGCTTAACTGATTACAGAAACTCCATCTGATCACTAGGGACCGGATTTTCCTACAGCCAAAAACCCAAAATGTGCAGTAAAAACTCAAAATTTTTATAAAAAACCTAAATCCTGCTACAGTCATCCTCTATTATTTAATTTATATTATTTAATCATGAAAACCATATCTAACCATGTTTAAATCAAATTGCACTCACTAAATGCTCTATATTAATGTTCCCTATGTAACCAATCTAGTCTGAACCAGATATCACTCCTTCCATTATAAACTCTCTAATCACTGAAACCCCCTAGTTTCCAACCTTGCATCCTCTTCCATTCCTGACAATCCTCCGAGGTGCCTGAAAAGAAGATGGCCACGAGAACAGCTAATGTAAAATGTCATTAGAGTCCTACCAATGGGTAGTTTCCCTACACGCCTGTAACACTCCAATTTAACTTAGATCAGATTTACTGAATGTATTATAATGTACAGTTGTAAATAGCAATAAATAAATATTAAAAAAAAAAAATGCTCTATACATTTATGGAAACATATTTATAAAACTATGTTACTTTGATTAAAAGTCTAAAAGTTTGTCTTTAATTGAAGAGCTATAAGGAAGCTAATTGTTATGTAATTGAGTTTAATTAAATGAATTTATTTTACTATGATATAGGCTGGAATTAATTTTTTCAAAATACTTTAATTTTAAGTTTTAGAAAAAATATGCAAAGGTATGTTGAAAGGAGTATTTAAAAACATTCTTCTAAGCAAAATTTTTTTCCCTCTAAACTTTCACATAGCGTGTTCTACCGCTTAGCTTTTTATTGTCAATTTACATACAATTATACCATTAACTAAAAGGGTAATAAGAGATAAGTGAATGTAGAGAAACTTCAAAAAGTTTGATTAATAACTATTCCATGAACATACTCCACTTGTGTTTACTTGTTTTTAAGGTTCCTCGGCTTCTTACGTGAATCAATGCCTTGATTTTGTGCAAAATAAAATTATATGTATTTTAATGTACTTTGCATTATTCCAATGTATGTCGAGGTTGGGTGGAATTAGTAGTTAGGGAGTAAAAAATGCAATTGTACGAAAATTCGGCTTATACTGAACCAACGTTTTTCTGTTTTAGTGATCATCTCTGCTGTTCATCTTGAGTCAGTACCAAAAAAATTGTCACTTTGATTTTGTAGGCTAAGGAAATTAGAAAAAAAAAAGATTGGAAAAATTAAAATTCCATGAAAATCTTTTTTTTACAATCACCGAAGATGGACCAAGGCGATCATTGATAAGTGCAAGGAGGTGCAAGGAGTCAACATCTTTTTCGGATAACCTAAACCTTAAAACCTCATTGAGGTGCGCCAACAGGCTAATGGGTCTGCAGTGATCTGTCTCGTTCCCAAACTTACTCCGCTTAAAGAGTGGAAACAAGATGGCGTGTTTCCATACTACGGAGACGTTTCTCAGTCTCAAAGTGGTACAAGTTCGGGAGGTGGGCGAATCCTTTCAGCGGTAGTTGTTTCAGGAGCACCGTTTGGACACCCTCATGGCCAGAGTCTCGGTTGCCGTAAGCTCTTCTCAAAATTGTCTTAACTTATCGGACCAACTAACATGTAGTTGGAGCCTTGGGACAAGTCGGGTATGGTTAGTTGGTCTCTTGTACACCTTGGTGAAAATGAGTTTAGCCACTGAACTTATATGGAATGCCGAATATTTCCGATAGCAGAAGAATGTGACTGAACCACATTGACTAAATAATCTGAATTTAAAAAGCAATTACAACAAATTTGATCATTGAAACAAACTAACTACGAAGAAAGTTTTTAAGTTATAAATAGTATTCTCAAACCGATTTAACCTACAATAAACTCATTGGTTGTCATAATTAGAAAAACAAGTAATGAAAACCAAGTAAAAGAGTAAAAAATAAATCATCCCTATTTTTATTTAAATAAAATTAATAAATACCAATTATCTTAATGTCAAAACCTTCTTGAGAGGAGATAGCATTGATTGTAGCTTCATTTTTAAAAAGAAAAAAAAAAGTAAAAAAATATTTTAAATTTGAAAGAAATAAATCCCACCAAATCACATTTACCCTTCGACGTAAGCCCATGACCTCTTCCCCTACAATTCCTTTAATAATACCCCACTTATTCCTGACGAACAGATCCGTTACTTAGGACTACATCTCGACAAACGACTGACATGGAATCCTCATACAAGACTA
>NW_027108332.1:683793-684653 GCF_000696795.3 Halyomorpha halys | reverse complement strand
GTTCTCCAATCCTCTGCCCTGTTAATCGCTCCCACCCTCATGCTCTTATCCCTTTCTAGACCCTGACATACGAATCGCCTTTTCCCAACTTTTATGTTCCAACCCCCCGCTTTGTTCTCAATCTGCGCTCCCGCCTTTCCCAGTAGATCACACCCTAAAATTACTTCATAATATCTCGGCATTTTGTTTACTACATGAAGAGTAAGCTTGTGTCCGCTTACCCCCCATCTACTTAACCCCATCCTTGACTCTCCCACCACGCTACAGGGTCCACCCAAGGTGATTAATTTGCAACTACATACCTGTACCTGGGGTGTCTCCTCTTGGCCACTCCATCTTCTCAACGCCTCCTGGCTCAGGATGGTGTTAGAACTCCCACTGTCGATCAGACATCTCACTCCTCCCACGCTGATGATAGGCAGGCCGCCCTGCTTCCCTTTGATGCTGTAGTTCGCTAAGATGCGGCCGCCTCTCCGCTGATACTCTCCTCACATGTCATCCTGGCTCCTCCTCCTCTCAGACGCCCGCCTCCATCCCTGTCTGGGATCTCTCCGTGAGTCCACCCGTCTAGTGTGCCCTTCCTCCAACTCGGACTCTGATGCCTCGGAAGTCCCTGGTGACTCCGTGGTTGATCCTTCTGATCTTAGCACCCTGTTCTTCCTTACTCGTTGGGCGTTTACCTCCATGGGCTCGCCGAGGTTCGCTTCTCTCCTCCTGTATATATAAGGGCATTGTTTCGAGATATGTCCTTCGTTACCGCATTAAAAGCACCTGGTGCGTGGGCACTGCGCCACCAGGTGTCCGACCTTGCCGCAACCGTGGCATTTTCGGTCTTCTCTTCTTCCATTACTCCTGTGTTT
>NW_027108332.1:682039-683743 GCF_000696795.3 Halyomorpha halys | reverse complement strand
TCACCTACAGCAAATTTACTTGTTATATATATGTGTATACAGTTGTAAATATCAATAAATAAATTATTAAAAAAAAAAAAAATTTGAAAGGTAACTTTTAAAGATTCTATTCTAAACTTTTCAAAAATAAATTGCTAAGTGCTCGCCAATAAATTATTTTTAAACCATTTTTTTATAAGAATCAATAAATTAAGTTATTGTTTATTTAAAAAATAAATGATTAAGTACTTACATATTACTTATACTTTAAACTAATTTTTCATAATTTAATAACATTAAGGAAAAGTAGGTTTAATTTATTTTTTCTTAAAAAAAAAAAATAATCTTCCTCAACAATTGCTATTTTGGCTTAGTAGGAAGGCTTGACATGCATACAAGAAATTGTTTTTAGTGTGGTATAACTAAAAGGTACTAAAAATTAAGAATTGTATTGCTCAATTTTGCATTTGAGTATCATTTTTATCAGCAGGTGACCTGATAATGGCGTTGATATTTTTCTTTGAGAAATTTGATATCATTCCAAGATATTTATTTATAACTTCAAATAGCTCTCAATTAAAAATTATTGGTACATCAATTCATTTTTAATTTGTAAAGGTCCGTGATATATCGTGTAAATATCGGTCGCATCCGTCTACTTTCGGAAACACTAGGCTATTCTAGCTCAGTTCGGCGGCTAATAACTAACGATGATTCGGTGGTAAGTATATTAATTGATGCGTGGTAAAGAGAATTTTACCTGAAACAGCTTGCTTGCTCAAGTTATATATGTGGATATTAAAAAAAACAAAAAAAAAAAAACACTGTAAATGGCCTTTAATTGGGACCAAAACCGAAAAAACTTACAGCAACAAAATAATATTTCAATAGAACTATTATAATATTGTATTGAGAATCATAAATATACTCACCTAAAAGTTACCCTTTTAACAGTACAGATGATCAGTGACAGTTGGTAGGTGGTAAAAGAAAAACCGTTTTTTGAGTTAAAGCAGTGTTTCTGATGTACAGTTATCACTTTGGTGAGATGGAATTCCCTACTGGAGATTCACAAAGAGAAAATATCTTAAAGGAAGGATTATAATGGAGGGGTATGGTTCCAGAGTGTGACGCCAGAAGGTGGGGTCTAGTCCTATCGTAGGCGTGGCATTCTGTACGCCATATTTATATATATATATAGACAGTTGAAAGTTGCTGCCGTACTCCGCATGCCAGAAATGGCTAGGCAGGGGGATTTAAAAAAAGTTGAGAGTTAATCTAAGTTAGTGAGAGTTAATCATTTTGTTGTTGATATTTATTTTTTTTAATTACTATAAATTCTCAGTAACTCTGTAAACATTAAATATTCTAAGAAATAATTTTTACTTTTTCATTTAATAAATAACTTCCTCCATCATATCAGAAACAATTATTTATTTGTATCAAACTGTATATATTAATGTTTTTCTTAAAAGAAATTAATTTTTGATTAACTGTTCCTAGAAAACATTAATTAAAAAATTGATCAAGATAATTAAGTTCTATAATCACTCTATATTTTGGAATCCTTAAAGTTCACAATTAAATGAGTCTGAACAGAGAAACAAGCCAAAAAGACAAAAGAGAAAAAGTAGGATACTCCTGCCGTATTTATTTTTCGTGTTCAGACAATTTATTAATGATACTTAGTTTTACCAGAAAATTTTTGTCCAAAACAATGAATTT
>NW_027108332.1:656693-675852 GCF_000696795.3 Halyomorpha halys | reverse complement strand
ACATTATATATATTTATAAATTAGGACTCGAAGATATATGAAGTTTTCTTTTAAGAAGTCTTTATTATGACTTCGAATACCCTTAAAATAAAATTTCAATCTTCTAGTGTTTAATCTTATTTTATATATAATGTCCTATTTCAAAATATTCTTCCCTATGAAATTTAAAGATCTATTGAGTTTTAATTTTACAATTAAATATAAGATTGGCATGTTTTCTAATGCATATAGGTATGAAGGGGAATTAGTTTCGTTATCAAGATATGTGTCTGTATTTTTTAATTTATTACTACTGAATACTAATTTATTGCTTACCAAATAAATGAACTACAGTGTATAGTTTGTTTTTAAAGGTTCGTTGTCAAAGTAAATTTTAAATGTTTGACTATCGATAAGACTGCTCAACTTTTTTACAGAACGGTTGACAGCATGCTCGAGTATATCTCGGAAGCCACGCCACTGTATAAGAGGTTTTAGCTATCGTTTAGGAGTTTGTATTTTTTATATTAATCGAATCCGCTATCAGAAAGGTTTATAATTTATTTTTTTAACTCAACGATTACTTGTTTGAAGCTTTTAGAAGTATTAGCCCTAATGTCAATGTTTTGTTGTATAGTTATATCTTGAATATTTTAAGTGCTTAATACATTAGTTTTCTATAATATTTACATAGTTTGATAAGTTTTGTCGAATTAATCGTGATTGAGTCGAATAATTTATCAGATCTGTAATAAACATTTTTATCTTTTTTTTTTTTTAAGTTCGCTTTTACTTTGAATTTTTAATGTAGAATTGTTATTTGTATTGTAGATCATCATTATGGCAGTAAATGTGTATTCTACTAATGTAACTACAGAAAACTTAAGCAGACATGACATGTTAAACTGGGTAAATGATTGTCTGCAAGCTAATCTTGGTAAAATAGAAGAACTATGTACTGGTGCAGCTTATTGCCAGTATATGGATATGCTGTTTCCAGGTAATACTCTAATTTTTTCTGTATCACTAATCATTTATAAGTTTATTTTCTTAATCAACTTTTATTTTTATTAGGCGTATTTCAATTCCTAGTGAGTTTGATTCGATCTTATCCTATAGTATCTAATATTTTGGATGTATTTAACTCATTACTTTAACATGACTTTCTTATCACGGTAGATATGAATGTTCATTAAAGTCATTAATTCCATTGTCTTGTTCATCATCATCCATGCATTTTGTTTTGAATTTGGATACAAACGTATATTAAAAAATACTGTGCTGTCTTTTAGTGATCTCTTCCCTATAACTAGTTCTTATTTCTTTTGATTTTATGTTCTATATCATGTTTTTGGGATAGTATTTGAAAATGATAAGGTGTTTCCTACATTTCTATATGTTATTAATTTCTAGCTGTTCATTTTTTCTTTATGATCTTGATGTATACATTTTAAAGTCAATATCCAAAGGCTGAAGTTATTCAATTTTGTATATCATGTTATTAGGATAATCTTTAAGTCTTTAATAGTTGTTTAAGATATTTTTTTTTTTATTTCTATTGTTTAAGTTACATTTTATGTATCAATATTTTTAATTGGGTTACATGTATGGATCATTTATTGATAGTTTTGTCTTCAAACATTTGGACTTTTCGGAATCACCATGTGTATACATGTATGTGTGTGTTTATATATAAATGCATGTACACAGGGTCTTTCACTAGGATAAGTCAGTAATTAAGGGAGAGTTAGCTCACCGAAAATGTGGTCCAGTGTCATCAACCTCACCTTGCAATCTTAATCTGTTGTCCTGTTATTTTTTGAAGGGTTTTCCTAGAAAACCATGTTTTTGCCATACAAATCTAAATTTCTCTGTTGTTTTTTATGGGTTCCCCAAGTTTTGTCAGCTTTTTTGGAATTGTTATTGTTGTAGCCAAAGCAAAGTAAATAAGTAAAAATGAATAATTTCTGAAAGTATTTAGTATGATCTTTGGTATTTCATTGAAAATGCTTCATTTAATCACCATTCCGATGGTATATTGAACTTTGAAAAGCTAATTTAATTTTTGAAGATATATTGAGGTAGAGATCAAAACAGTATGGGATGCCACTACAATATGAATACCTTGAATAAAATCATATTTAATTAATTATAATATAAAGTGGAATCAAATACTAAAACAACTGCTCGTTTATTAATCTCCATTTGTTATAAATTAAACGCCCATTTGTTGAAAGGTGATTGAATTTACATACAGCTAAGGGATAATTACTGTTATCTCGAAGCTATTCAAGATCTAAATATACATGATTACTAGAAATTATTTACTGGCAGTTTTAGTAATTTTTTTATTTTCTAGTTAATACATTATTATAACCACCTTAACCCTTATTATTAAATACTAAAACTATGTTTGCAATAATGACCCACTTTAAACATTTTGGGGAAAAGAAAAATACGAAACAGTAAAATTAGGAAAAAAAAAAAATACAAGCTGTTAGTATTGTTGTAGGTATCCAATATTTTTTACCTCTATACCTTAATATCTCTTTGAAAATCAACTAGCTTTGCAAAGTTTAATTTACTATTGAATTGGTGATAAAATGAAGTGACTTTTATAAAGTCTGCAAAATCGTTCCTTCAAAATTTATTAGGTGAAATTCTATTAAGCATTTTCAGAAATTATTTATTTTTACTTGTTTACTTTGCTTTGGGTGCTACAATCACTTAATATAGTGATGTTTTGCTATTAATTTGTTACTATATTGTTAAAAAGTCGTCATAGGTTTTGAAAATGCTGATAAATGTTAGGAATTTTCCATTTACAGTGAAAAAGTATTGATTTGTAAGGCAAAAAAAGAATTTTCTTGGAAACCCCTTTAAAAAATTGAACAATGGATTAAGATAGGAATGAAAGATTGAAGGCACTGAGCTACATTTTTAGTGAATTAACTCTTCCTTAATTACTGAAATTTCCTCATGAACCACCCTGTGTACATGTGTGTATTTGTATATGTACACATACACACACAAATTTGTGTATGGGTGTTCATATGTAATGATAAATTTGTCATCCCTGCTGAGAAAGTTATCATACTTGAAATACTTCATCTACTGTAATTCATTCTAAAATACTGTTGGACTATAGTTCATTACTTGAACATAATGTAGTTAAATAATTTACTTTACCAGTTTAATTAAACCTAATAAATTAGTAGAATTTAGTCATGGTTCACAAGAAATAAGGTAGTATGCTGTTGCGAGTTGTTGAACTGAAGCTGGATGGAAGTTGTAGAATTACAAAATTACTAGAGATTACTACTCTAGATGAGGCTTAACTTAACTTTTTTGTTTCAAGGAAATTCTATACAGGGTTGAGAACTTTGAGCACATGTAATGCAGTAAAAGCTTATGACCTGTGTCTTTATGTTTCCTCATTATGGATTAGTTCCTCATTATCTGTGTTACAAATTTTTTAGGGTGAGTAAATAAAATAGAAATGTCTGATTTTATTTGGTATGATGAGAAGCTAACCTCTCTTTATTCACTCACATTAAATTGTAGAGCATTGTATTGTAAAATTTTACTTTTAAGGAATGGTTTGGTTACTCAAAAGTCTTTTCATTGTTTTTTATTCTCTATGGCCATGGTTTATTTATTATGGCAAAAGATTTTAAGCTTTCAAGACTTCATTGGAAACTAGATTGCTCTGAAACAAATCTTTGAAAATTATTGAGGCTAAGGGAAGTTTGTATAGTCAAAGGTTGTTTCAAAAATCAGTTTATGAAATTTAAAAAAGGTTGTTCTCAGTTTTAGAAACTTTGTTGTCAGGTTTAATTTGAAAATTGATCACAAGAAACTAACTAAAGCTGTTGATCTGGCTTTAAGCAAAAGGATCTAACAATATTAGTTAGTGATGGAGCAGTTTCAGTTTACTCTAAACCATGTTCTCCTCTTTATATAATAATAAGAACATAATATTGGTTTAGCAGGTCAAGTTAGGGTATTATTAATTTGGCCAAATTGAGTTAATGATGTGCGTCTTTATTGATAATCTCTATGAATATTATTCACTTTAAATTTATTATCAATATTCTTTCATTGATAATTACAATAAAACATTATTGTTATATTGATTTACATATTTGTGTGTGAGTGAAGTGTTAGTTGGAGTCAATTTTTCTTTGTTGGTAATGATTATTTGCTGAGTGGTGAAAATAGAATCTAATGTATGTTGGTCATGTTTTCTGTGAAAATTTACTTTTAAATAAACTTTCGTTGATTTTGGCTGGTAGTGACTATTGGTTTTGAGAAAAATGAGTAGGCCTTATATCATGAGCACTGCTCAGCAGTCAAAGGCATGACACCATCTCCTTACTGTGGCATCAGTTAGCCATCCTTTTTGGTATATTTTGTGAGAACAATTGTTCGTCTTAATAGAACTTGCAATCACTTTGAATGCGCCAAAACAAAAATTTTTCTGATGTTAATTATGCTATCGTTAAATTCAAAGAATCCTATTTATGAATGTGATCCATCAAACTTGTTTCCTGTTAACGTTTCTGCTGTATAATTATTGGTTGTGATTTTAAAATTGCTGCAGATTTGTTTAGGAAAAAAACAATGCGACACATAACATTTCTAATAAATAGAATTTATTAAATTCTTCATTTAAATTACTTTATTAAAGTCTGCACCCGGACCAAATTCCATTTATTGATACACACGGTCAATCAGGAATATTCCAGCATAATATTTTTAGATTAATATTAATGACTAGAACTTGATAAGTAAATGATAGCCCATTTACTGCTGTGGTGCACATGCTAATTTGAGGGAGAAAGGCATGACAACTCATACCTTAACGTCACATCTCAGAAGAAATGATTTGAACTCTTTAATAATCATCTTTTTCCCTAATTTTAGTCATTATATTTGATGTTTAAAAATATCCTCACCCCCATATTAGTCTTGTTCCTTTTTTTTATTGTGATTAAATCCGATATTTTTTTTATTTATTGGTGTTAAATTTTATCTGCTTTTTATTTATTTAAACAGTTTTTAGTCACAGTTTTGTTTTTTAAATTTTTATATTGCAATTTAATTCGATACTTTTAAGTTGTATCTGTTCCATTTAGAAACAATCAGGGACTAACGATATTTATTTATTTTGACTGGAAACAATGATAATTAATAAACCAATCCTTATTAAAAAATAACACACTATCATTTTTAAACTGGTTGGTTGGATATGTTAGTAAAGAACTCTTTACATTTGAGCTGTAATTCAATTTATAAGGAGTTTTTTTTGTTGTTTTGGTAGTGGAAATATATCTAATTATATTATGAAATTCAATGATGGGTGGCGCTCTACTAGTTACTATTTTGTATTATTAATTACTTCTGTAGTGGAATTGTTGGTTTGGAGTAAATATCCCTTTTATTTGGTTTATATTAAAGTTTTACTGCTTTTTATATTTCCTTCTAATGGTTCATTCAATAGCCTATACTCCCTCTTGTGGCTTAATATATTTATTTAATTTTCTAATTTTTTACTTGGAGCAATTTTTGTAATGAAAATTTCCTTGTTTCTCTTTATATTTTTATTGTGATAGATACAATGATGGGAATCAACCTTACCTTATACTTTTGTGGTTTAGTTAAAAAATAACAAAAACATGATTAATATTACTGAATAATTTTATATTACTATTTCTGTAACAAATTTTTCTCCGAAATTAACATAAGGCCCAATTATTAATGTTATATTTTTTGTTGTAGTCTTTTAATACTAGTTGTAGTACAAATACTTTCTGCTTTTAAAGTAGAAATGAAATGTTTTTTATTATTTTATTTTTTCTAATGTGAAAAAAACTTGAAAGCATTTATTTTTAACTTCCTTTTTTCAGGTTCAATTATTGTTAAAAGGATTAAATTTAGAACTAATTTGGAACATGAATACATTCAAAATTTTAAACTCTTACAAGCTGCTTTTAAAAAAGTTGGTGTTGATAAGGTAATTATAAGTTATATCTGATTTTTTTGTTTAAACAATTATGTTTTTGTTTGTGAAGACATTTTTTTTTATTGAATAAAATTGTTTATACGCATAAATGTAAATGTTGTGGAGGTAAGTTGGTTAGTTGAGTTGAGTTCTTGACTCTGAAGATCCTAGATCAATTCTGACTGTTCTCAGAACAGATAATTGAAGGTTTTTAGGTTGGAGACTGTGGTTCTCAGACCCTTCTCTGTAAAAATTTAGCTTCGATAGTAAAAGATGGTTTGAATGTTGATCAAGAAGAAGATGGTTGGGGGTGCGATTAGAAATGAAACAGAGTAAGATAATACACTGTTCTAATGTGTGAAGATGTTTTGACTGTCACAAAGTCATAGACCTTTGTCAGAGTTAATTCGATGATGAAATGTTTCATCATTCTTTGTTATAGTTCTGTTTAACCATCATTCTGTCATCGAATCAACTCAGATTAAGGTTTAAAACTTGAGCCAAAACATTGGTACTCAATAAATCCTGTGTGAGGCTTGATTCATAAATTATTTTATTCTGTTTCCGTTTAAATATTTTTTTATTCATTAATGTTTACTAAATTCATGAATTATTTATTCCTAGAGTAATTGATAATGTTTTTATAAAATAAGTATTTATTAGTTATTAATTAGTCATTATTCTTTTAAAATATAATTAATAATTTTTACTGGAATATATAGTATTAATGGTTATTCCTTTAAATATTTTTCTTCTGACTACTTTTTTTTTATATATAATTATAGTAGTTGAGTTATTAACATCTCTAGAAGTAATGTAAAACAAATAATTAATTTATTACAATCTGATGTATTATTAAGTATCAATTTATCACCTTTTGTCATTATACTCAATTTTGAGACACTTAGAGAAAGCCTTTAATTCTGTTTCATCATATTGCAGTTACTGAAGTTTGGCATAAGCATTAATAATTTACAGAGTATAAATCACTTTGGTAATGGTCCATGAAGAACCTTGACTTCACCAACAATTCTCCTTTCAAACTGATCCTCTGCAGCTCCTCTCCAAATGCTCACATACCTTTACCTATGGTCAGCTTCTATATCAGTGATTCTTAACCAGGGTTCCTCTTTGAGGGGTTCTGCGAAATAATTTAAGAATCAGTCATTCTATGTCAACTCAACTCAGTTTGGAACCTTACCATCTCATATTTCCTTTATTTTTCTACTTCTACTAAAAGGGTTCCCCAATTCCCTTACCTCTGCCAAAAGGTTCCTGCTTGTAAAAAAGGTTGGGAATCACTGCTCTAAATCGTCCAGCCATTGTAGTCCAGGTCTGCCTCTTTTTCTTTCTCCATCTAGATTTCCTTCCATTATTTCCTTTGGAGATTTTTTTTAATTTATGCTGTGCACAATAACTTATCTCATATTTTAATGTTTTAGGGAATATTACTATTTTAGGAAACGTTTCTAAGCAACCGATAGCATTTGTTTCTGCTCCCAATCCTTACTTTTATTCCTTCCTCCATTTTTTTTTTTACTTAAATACCTTAATTTCTCTATATTATTGAAGCTACACCCTCCTTACATAAGATATCCATTTGTTGAAGTTTTCTAGATGATATTGTATACTTTGGTTAGCTTTCATTCGTTATAAGCCTTTCCTTCCTTGGTGCCTCTTAGCATTCCAGGAATTTCTCTAAGACCTAATTTTGTTTTTATCATGTGATAAACTGATCATCAACGTACACAAGGAATTGAATCATTACTATTAATACTAATTCAGGAGCAGATTATATTCTGTTGGATTTTTTGTATAAAGAAGGTGCTGCTATGTGGAATCTTTATTATATACTCCATAATGGTGTAGTAGTGGATGCTAATGTTTAAATAGTGGAGTTATGACATAAATTTAAGACATTTTTAATATCTTCAACCATTTGTGAGTCATAGTCCATAAGAGCAACCCGAATTCTTTGGTAGGTTTAACTGGGTGGAATATCTATAATGTATGCTACATAATACTGTTGTACCAGCACAAACAGTGAATTAAATAATGCTGAAGAAGGGAATACAGTATCCCAGAAACATCCAAGGAAGAGAATAGATATATGGATTAAGAACATTTTTTTGTTTCTAAATTGTTTGACCTTAAGGCAATTGTAATTTTTAAAACCTGTAGATATGATGAAACAAATTTTTAAAAAAAACAGGTGAATATTTTCATTTAAATAATTATTTTTATTTGATGATTGATGGAATTATTATGAAAATGATGAATAAATTATTCACTGAATAACTACTGGGTTATTCATTATCAATGAATAAAATATAAATTATATTCATTATTTATTGTTTTTGCTGGATAAACTATCTCCAATATTACCTTACTAGGTTTTTATTTTTAACAGCACCCCCTCCCTCCCCCAACTCCTCTTTTTTTTATTGATGGTCAGCTATATCTCTACCATATTAGGTCATATTATCATTAGTATTGATATGACTATAAGTATGATATAAATGGTGATAATTAATTTATTGAAACAAGAAATTGAAAAGTATTTGATATGAAATATGTTTATTTGATAAGTGATTTTTTTTATTTTGGAAGACATCTTGCTTCATCTCAGCTGCTCATAAAATAGTGTCAGACCACCTCTACATTTCTTGATATGTATTCTTCATCCTTTTAATGTCAGTAATTTAATCATACTACATTTTTTGTTTTGGACTTACGGACTTGCTTCTAATAGCCACTTCTCCTTTTTTTATTTCCCCTGGTATCTTGCAATTATTTCAGATACTTTTTCTGGATTGCTTTTCTTTCAGCTCCTCTCTTACTAAATTTCCTAAATATTTTATATGTTTAAATTGTGATATTTATATTGAGTGAATTTTTTTTTAGTTCAATGGATTTTTTAAAATCTTAGAATTAAGATAAATTCATTGCAAATAATTCCAACAAAATTAAGTGGTTTTAAACATTTTTATTGATTTTATTTTGATTTATTAGATTAACTGGATTTTAAACTGTGTATTGATTGTGTAATGAAAATGATTTTCTACATAGTGTACATTGTAGTAATATTATCTGTATAATTGATAATTTGTTTTGATTCAAAATTGAAGAATTTTAATTACAGACCATATTAAATTACATTAATTGGCTTTTTACATTTTCAAGTTTCTGTTCCTGTTATATCTTTAAGAAAGCCTTATGTATGTATTTCTTTTACCTTACTCTTCCATATTCTGTAAATTTGTCAAGTACATTTATAATAACAAGAATGTATTATTATGCACTGGTCTTATGGCCACACTGTGCTTAATGGGTGCTTTGCTTTGAAGCATATACAAATACACTCTGAATTTACAGTAGAAATTCATAATAAAGTAATTCTTGCCTCACAAAGTATGCACTTCAGTGAACCACTTTATAGTGGCCAAATTTCTATTTTTTATTTTTAAGACACTGGGTAAACTAAATATTCTAGCTAGTCCTTTCATCTTGCTTAATTCCAGAAATTTTCATAGATATTTAATGCTACTACATTTAAGAGTCATTTTTACTGTGTTTTCGACTGTTACATTTATCGTTATTTGGTGTTTATTTCTGGAATATATATTTCTAGGTTATCCCAGTTGACAAATTGATTAAAGGGAGATTTCAGGATAATTTTGAATTTCTTCAATGGTTTAAAAAATTTTTTGATGCTAATTATGATGGTCATGAATACGATCCTGTTGAAGCTCGGGGTGGGATTTTGTTGGGTAGTGGCGTTAATGAAACAGCGGGATTTACAGCTCCAGCTCCTCCAAGGCCACCAGCAAACAGGCGAATAGCCTCTGGTAACAATAAATACATTGATGCAGACATTTCAATCTCCTTTTTTTCTTTTTAATTATAGCACCTGTTTTTGTTTTAAAGGATTTAAGTATATTTTTTTTTTTTTTTTTAGATGCTTACATTTTTTTACATTGCTATACCCCATTTTGAAGTAGCTCTTTTTAAGCTTATTTCATTGTAGTGTATTTTTGGTTAAATTAGTGAAAAATGTGCATATTGTGCATGATCAAATTAATTTTATTTGCTATTTTCAATATTAATAAAAATTATTTACTTTCATAATTAATTGAATTTTATGCATTGATTAGTTGGCTACCGACTCAGCATGTTATTTTTAAAATGTATTCATATTTTCTCTCAAACACTCAATGAATGCCAAGAAATAAAATTGTGCTAAGCTGATCTATTATCATTTTTGAATGATTTAGATTCATTTTTATCAAAATTATATTTATTATTGTGTTCATTATTGATTTATTGTCAACAGTTTGATTGTTATTTGGTATCAATTTATTTTACTTTATTAATTTTGCCTCTTTTGATTCTTTATATTCATTGATATCTGTGCAACCTGTAGTATTTTTATTGATAGTCATTAAATCACAAGATATTTGCTTGCAAGTTATATGTTTCATAGTTCATTCTAATACTTTTACCGTTTGAAATTGGCTTTGCTCGTGGCCTAACTATTGAAAAATTTTACTTATTACTTATCTTCAAATCAATTATTCGTTTAATTAATGTACAAGTCATTTGATAGTCCTGTACATTACACTGGTCAACATGAATGTGTCTAATTAACCCTCTAGGTATCAAATTTTATTTTATCCACGTAGTTGACTTCAGAAAAAATGGTTTTACCAAACCAAGGATATTTTGGATTTTAAGCAAAATTTGGACCATTTTCTCAATTGTTACTAAATAACTACTCGACGGCAGAATAAGAAATTGCAAGATATGTTGTCAGGCATAGAGTTTTGGAGTTGATATTTATCTATTGAAAAAAGTGCTCTAATTTCGCATTCCATTCATAATGTTGTTTTAGTTATAGCGAAAGCAAACTTTATAAGTAACTGAAAATTTTGGTTACATTCGATGTATTGAATCAGCATAAAATTATTAAAATATAAACAAAAACATTTTTTTGTTGACTTGTTTTATTGTTAAACTTGAATATATATCTGTCCTCTTATAGTATTAGAATTAATTTAATATAATTAATAATTTGTTCAAAGATTCAATATTTACATTCTTTTTGCTTTTACTGGGTCTGGAGTTTAGGTAAACAGTATGTAATCTATACATCAATTACATTAATAGAATCATAGATGTTGAACTAGTTAGGTTTTGCTAGGGCCTTTCATTTATGTTATTAAGGTATCTAGTATCCACATTTCTAAGTTTCAAAGATAAAATTCAGCATTGTGAAGATATTGATTTTTTTGGGATGAACAAACTTTAGATTGTTTAATGTAATAATTAAATTGTTCCTATGGATACTTGGTTTAAGCTATTTGTGGACAGTAGGTTCCTATTTTCATACTTTCCCCTACCAGTATATATAATGAATAATAAGGAGAAGTATTAAGATCATAAAAATTTGTATTTTAGGGTTTTTAAAGATAAAAATAACAACTATCAGCTTTGTTCCTGCCAAGAATGCAACAGTTTAACAAAATATGATGAAGCCATGTATACATGAACGCAATCAGAAGAAATCGAGCACTCTCGGCTTTTTACAATTTAAACTTTATCTATTTTTCTTTTTTTCTTCTTAATTATTTATCAAATGTTTAATATTTTATTTATCCATTGTTTATTATTACTAACAATTGGGACTGATAATTATAAAAGAAACTGAATTTATAAGTAAATGTTTGCTTGTTTCTGATGACAGTAATCAGGATTTATTTTCCTTCCTTCTGTGGGACTACAGCCTGATGTGGGCCTTGTTCACTAAGCTTCTGCTGATTGTCCTGGTCCTCAGCAATGTTCGCACATTCCTCCTATCTTAGTTAAGGCTGTCCTCAACCTCTAATTTTTACTCACTTATCTATATATGAAATATATAGTTAGGGAGAGTATTGTGTTTCATAACTTTCAGTTGCCCTAATTGAGAAGAAACAAATTTGTACTTTGTAATTTATAGTGATAAGTGAAATTTGTTTGGTGAAACCTAAACTGCTTTTTTTTTTTTTTTTAAGAATTCAGAGGACGGTTCTGTGAACTTCCATTTTTTTAATTTAAAAAAATGGCTTGTATGGTTAGAAAATCATTAAAATTCATTTGGTCCCCTGGAATCCATACATAGTTTTGTTTGTATCTTCATAGAAATAGAGATGTCTTTATTAAATTACATTAAATTTTTATTTGACTGCTTTTAATGAATTTGTATAGTTGATTTAAGATAAATTACAGCTTATGATTTCCAATTTTTTTTTTCATAAAAACTGCTTGGTGTACCCCGTTCCTCAGTTGGTATTTTAAAACTAAATGTTTAGGTCAGATTTCATTTTTTTTTCCTTACGATATTTTTTAGTTATAAGTTTTTCAGTTGTACGTCTATTCCATTTAAAAAAAAAAATTGTATTCATAACTTTTTGTTTGTATTAAATAGGTTAGCTCTTTTTTTTCCCCTTCTTTTTTATTTTATTTTTTTTTTTATCTCCAATACTTTCTTTCTATTTTTCACTATCTCCTCTGTCATTTGACCAAAATGGTAAAAAGTTATCGCTAATTAATTTGTTGGATTAAAAAACTTGGTACAAATGATCTCATGTCTGAAAAAGACATTAATAACATGATAGGTACATATAACAAATAAAACTTAAATGTTATTAAATGCAACAGTTGTGTCCTCTATTGAAAGGAAAGTTATTCTCTGTTTCCATGACTGTACCTGTTGTAATCTGAAAATAAGTTTTTGATTGTTTTTCTGGTGTTTTGGAATACAAAAATATCATTATTTTTTTTTTACAATACAAACATTTTTTTTTTTTTACAATAAAAGAAATATGTCTTTAGTGGTGGCCACTGAAGATAGAAACGTGAAATAGACCTGGCACCGAATGGGTTAAATAAACCGTAAACCAGTGTTACTTTGGAACTACTTGGTGATTTTGGAACATGAGTTGGTTTTGAATTTGAAATTACTTGATAGGCTGAAACATTGTTGTATCTAGATTCAAGGAAAGTTGTCTGAAAGAACTTCAGTTTAGTCTTGATATGACAATCTTAGTCCTTCAGGTAATTTTTAATTCCTAATCAACTCTTGTACCTACGTCACCTTACAGTCCCAAAGTAATCTCAGTTTATGGTACTCTTACTTATACTTTACTTCTTGGAAATTATAATATATATATATATTAATTTCCACCTAAGTGTCCTACATTTTAAGTATTTCATGTCTTTTGACTCTTCGATTTTTATTTTATTTATTTATTTTTTTGTATAAATTGTTTTAAATTAATCATCACCAGTTAATTGTACTTAATATATGTTAGTTTAATTTAATGAGAGCTGTAATTTGATGACTGGGCTGTGCTAATGACTACTTCAGAACAATTGCTAATTGTTTTATAAACATATTATAATTTAATTTTACCAAAATCAGATATAGCTCTCATGGCTTGATATTTCTATAATGAAAAGAAACTAAGTATTATTCGCGTGAATTTGTTCTCTCTCAATATCATTCAGTTAATTAATTTTCACTCATATTTCTTGCGAGTGTTAATGTTTAGAGTGTGTAAGCCAATTTTTTTACTCTGTACATTACTCATTTCAAGTTTAAATTATTGATAATTTCTTTGGTTTCTTCATAGTTTTGTAATTTATTTGGATGTTTATTTATTTATTTGTTTATTTTTATATAAATTTTTTTTCTTTTCAACTTTCTTTTTTTTTTTTTAATTTCTTTTTTTTATACATTTTTTTTATTTGTGTTGCATGGTCTTTTCAGATAGTTCCTATTGATAAGCTGATCAAAGGAAGATTTCAAGATAATTTTGAATTTCTGCAATGGTTTAAAAAATTTTTTGATGCAAACTATTCTGGTCAGCAGTACTGTGCTCTCACTGCTAGAGGAGGGGAAAAATTAGGGAATGCATCTGGAAGTAATCTGAAACCTCGCTTGAGTATCCCTATGGCTAAAACTATTTCAGTTCCTGCTGTGAAGGTTTATCCTTTAAAGCATACTGAGTCTCAATTTCAAAGTTCTACTATTAAATCAAGTAATTCAAGGCCTGGTAATATACAATCAGAAGTTATTATATTCTAGTTTTAAAATTTCTTTTTATGTTTGATTTTTATTTGGAATAAAATTACATACAAAATCGCTAATAGTTATGCCTTTTAACCATATTAAGAAGTATTCCAATGAATTTAGCACTAATTCTCTATGATCCATCATTTTATTGGAGTAGGATATCTTAATTTATTCATTATTATTATTTTTTGTCTAGCTATTTCATGTATAAAATAACAAGTTTTTGAGTCAAAATAGATTATATCTTGTTGAGGATCTCTTGAGAACTCTCATTTTACTAACATACTTTTAAAAAAAATTTGGCTCTAGTAATTATAATATTTAAGAGCAGAATCAGTTATCATTGTAATCCTTAAGCGGAATTGTTCATTTTGTTTTTAATCCCTAAATTTTATTTTTTAAAAAATAAGTACATGCCTTTTTTGGGGGGATCCTGCTTTTGTTTTCATGATTTGTTGAAACCTTGTATTTAAGATTAAAATATGGATCTTGATTTAGTTTCATAGATCTAATTTGTATATCTAATGTGTCTTTAAAATTTCATATAGGTATGTCGATTAAAATAGTATTTATTCTTTCTCTTTTTTTAATTTTCTTTACCATAATTTGCTTTTATGGTTTTGTTGCATATTGTGTTAGCCATTGGTTTATTATTTTAAAAGTGTGATTCTGGTTTTAGCTTTAGCAGATTAGATTGAAAGTATATCAACAAATCTTTTGGGAGATGGGTTAATAAAATTATTTTGATTATTATTATTTATTTTTATTGGACTGGGCTGGCCTGTCCCATGCTTTTTTTCAAGCACCTTTTTACTCAACAGCTGGGCATATTTACTTGAAATTATTATACATTTTAGTTAATGTGATGTAATACATCAGAGATTTTGAAAAAAATTTATGAAAAATTACTTGTAAAGATTGTTAAATTAAGTAACGTATGAGTATTTCAGGACTGATTAATCGGTATTTTGTCTTTTGATATAGAATTAACAAATATTGGTATAAAAACGTTAACCATTATAGTTAAAATGTGATCATTTCAATTACAATTTTGCCTCATTATGTCTGATACTGCGCTCTTGTATACATATGCCATCTGGATGGCTTATAATCACTTCCTTTTTTTTTATCTTTGGATTGGACAATTACATTGAATTATTTTCTTTTTATACGGTATTGAACCTCTTTATTCTAGCGTGAATGCTAAGACAAGGAGGTTGCTTATTAATGCTATGATGTGTGAGAACTCAACTCTATTCCATGCCTCACTTGATCAAACAAGCAATATTCTCTGGCCACTCTTTTGTAATGATACATTCAATTATATATTTCCATTGGGGAAATTAACTCTGTAAAGGCACAATTCCAATGAGGCAACACTGAATGACATGAACCATGATACTTATTTCTTAGGCGTGCCAATATGTTTGACAAAAATGAAAAATAAGTGTAGAATTAGTATACTCTTGTCGAATGCGCTGTCATACATGTAGCATGTGTCTTCAGCAATTCCATTACGGCTACTACAGTTTGGTGTATCATTTCTTTCCAAAAAGTGGTGACCGCTGCTTATGTGGTAATATTTTTAAATTGTAAAAAAATGTATTTTTTTATGGTTTCCAGGTTGGCAATATACAATATTTAAGTTCATCGATGCTCATATAAAAAACTTGACTAGTCTAATAAAAACTATTTTCTCTTTTACTGAGAGATGAACCACATTTCTTTTCACTTGTGTATTAATTTTGAATGTAAATTCTTGAGTTTTTTTTAGCTCTGCCACTGTATGGTTGTATTTACTTGCTTATTAACTTATCATTTTTAATTCTAATGTCTTTGCATTTTTATGTAATGTATTTATATATTTGCTATGTTACAAATCGAGTGATTTACGGTTATCTTCAATAAATTGCATTTTTTTTTTTTCATTATTCCAGTCTTACATTGTTTGATACAACTTTGCCGATTGAATGGCTATTTGATAATGACAACACTTTTTGACATCTTGAATTCTGTTGATAGGTGACACAACCAACAAGCTACTTGTAGTGGTGACAGAAATTTGATCCTTGTAGTGTTGTGTTTTCTTAATAGAATTACTGTGTGTAGCATTCATCAATGCTGCATTTTACATGTTGCCTCAGTGGAATGTTGTCATAATTCTATTAGTGTGAACTAACTCCTATTGTTCCTTTCTTGAAATAAAAATATTTAACTGTTTTATATTGATAATGAATAAACCTCGAAAAATTGTTCATATGTTTAAATTATAGAAATAGTAATTGAGTACTGTTTTTAAAATGGTTGCTTATAATTCGCTCATTGCTTGCCTAAAACACTAAATTTCTTTACTCCATTGAGTCTGTTTGTTATTTTGTCTGCATTGTTTTTCATAGATCACATTGTAAATGTTATATAACCTTATAAAATTAATAGTATATTTATATTATTGGCTGTTAGCTTTCTCTAATTTTTGAGCATGTGCATGTGAATCATATTTAGTTGTGATACTAGCTAATCTTTCAAGTGAGCACATCTGTTATGTTTGTTTTTTACATGAAGTTTATAAGCTGGTACATTGATTTTTATGCTTTTAAAATTATGTGTTATTTCTAAACTTTTTTTATTAATCAGCATGATGTCTGTTTGTTCAGTTTCTAAAGGAAGCAGCAGGACCAATTTAGCATCTGGAACCCCCAACCAGGGTTCAAATGCTTCTGCTACATCTAATGCTACACGTTATCCAAGTGATGTTCAGAAAGTTGTCGATGATTTAAGTCAACAAGTTAGTAAAATAATATTTTTTCCATTTATCGATTCCTAAAAAAAAATAAATGACAGTATTTGAGGTTAATAGGATAGTAAGGTTTTCTTCCAACCCTGAATCCGTTGGGTGCCAGGACTATCATTATCCTGGAAAATCATTTGAATATTCTTTTTCAAACCAAATCTTCGATATATAAAAACATCATTTTTATTTTATTACTTCATGTGATATTTATTGAATGTTAATATTTCAAAAACATTTTGGTCTTGCCAAAGTCATTTCAAAGCAGAATGGCTCGTTTTCCTACTATTAATTTTTTCATAGATAACATTCAATTTCATATTTAAAATAAATAAATAATTCCATAGTATTATTATATTTGTGTGTATTAGTGTTTTCCCCATAACTTATTGGTTCAAAGTTTTCTGATCCAGTTAAAAAATATCTTCAAGTTGACCTTTCCTAACAATAGGATCTTCATATTGTATAAAAAAAAAAACTAACAGGAATATTAGGGTCTTAATTTCTTTTAACTTAATTTAATATTAGGGTCTTAATTTAATTAGTTTATTCATACAACTTGAAGTGTTTTTACAAACATATCCACTTCTCAGGTATTTTCCATCTTAATTTTTAAACTATAAAATAAAAAATAATGAAACCATAATAATATGTGCAAAGTAATATTACTCTATAGTCATATGAACATACATATGTGAAAATTTGTCATAAACATGTAAAATTTTATCATGTGAAATGGAAGACCAAAAAATAGTTAAATAAGGAACTAGTGGACTCTTGCACCAGTTTAGTATAAATTTAATCTTATCATTCTATTTACCTCGAACAATACTATCAGTTTCATAATTTTATGGATTTAATTTTGTAAAACTATGATGTAATGTTTATTATTTTATTTTTCAGCTTTCTAATACAAAAATAACTGTTGATGGTCTTGAAAAAGAGCGAGATTTCTATTTTGGTAAATTAAGAGATATTGAACTAGTATGTCAAGAAAATCAAGGAGACGAGGAATTGGTTCAAAAAATTTTAGATATATTATATGCCACTGAGGTAATTACGTTATTATCTGATATAATAAACTATAAATGAAGACAATTTTATAACATTTTACAAAGGTTCTATTGTTTAAAACAGTGGTTCCCAACCTGTAAAAGTCTGTGGACCATTAAACTAGAAATCAAAGCATGTCCAACCTCCCTCCTCCCACTCCAGACTTGGGGTAAAGGAGTCTCCTTCGGACAATATTTGAAAATTAAGTTCCTTTAAAGTGCATTTTCCTGTTAAAATTCTTTTGCTTACACTCCAAATCAGTTCTAACAATAAATTGTCTCACAAAAATGTGTTGCCAGACCCTCCTGCGGCTATTGTGGACCATCAGTTGGGAACCATTGGTTTAAAAAGTACTTAAGCCTTCCATCAGTTTACTTTATTTTTGTGATTAGATAAGTAGAGTTTTGCTTGACAGATAATTTTAAAAAAATAAATAGGTTATGGGTGTTATTACTATTATATTTCATGCAAAACTGCAAAAAAGTTACTTGAAAGCATCAAGAATTTATCTGAAAAATTTTTTACTCTATTTACACCCTTTTCTCCATCTCTTGTCGATTTGAAAACCTCTATAAACCCAAAAAAATCTTTGTTCCCTTTTAAAAACCTAATTAAATCGAAGAAAAAAAAATTAATAATAATGCAATTAGACTCTCTTGGTATTACATAGGAAACATTACACATGATCAAATGTCCTTTTAAAAATTGAACTAGTTACAAGTACTGCCTCTATATTTCAACAACAATAATGTTTGTATGTGTTCTTTAAGTTAAAACTTTCCAAAGGAATTATTCATGTCCATTGTTAACCAACCATTTTCACATCCTATTCAGTTACAAAATGAGTTCAAAGCATCAACATTGTGCCATCCTGATCTTGTTTAAAAATAAAATTATTTTTGCTGTTGTGAAAGTCAAGAAAAAAATATGTTTATACCTCTCATATTTCTGTCAAAAATGTAAAACAAAAAGATTGTATTTTGAAAGCAAGTTCTTGCAGACCAAGAAAGAGGATTAAGTCAAATAGTTTTCTCGATATTGACAATATTATTCCTATCAAAGGACTGTTACTTAATGAAAAAGTTCTAATGAGACTTTAATTAAAATTGTGAATTACTTTCAACCTTCATAAATAAAATTCCATTTCATCCAAACACCCCTATAAATCAAAGTTTCTGCTTGGAACCTTGGAATTCAAACTAACCAGAATTGATCCTACCAA
>NW_027108332.1:652410-656643 GCF_000696795.3 Halyomorpha halys | reverse complement strand
AAATAATTTTAACCTATCTAATTTTTTAATTGATCATCGGATGTGTCTTTGAAGTGAAGTTATGTTGGTTTGTATAATCATTATTCTAATCATTTTATTTTAATCATTATTTATAATCAACTTATTTAATTATAATCATTTGTGTATTTTTTATGGAATGACTAACTTGATATTTTTGTAGGACGGTTTCGCAGCTCCTGAGGACTTATCTGAGGGCCAGTTTCAAGATGAAGAGGAATACTAATTTTTCTCATCTAATTATATTAGTTACGAAATCAAATTCTTCTCATGTGCTAATTTTATTAAATTTGGCACTTGATATTGGTTGATGAAATTGCAAAAAAGAAAAGCATTTCTTTTTCAAGAGACTCTACCGCCTACCTTCTTTTAAATTTTTGTTATTTTGGGGATTTGTGTATATATATACAGGGTGTCCTTAAAAAAAAAAAGAAAGAAAGAAAATGTAAACACACTTTGAGTAATTATAAAGTTGGTGTTTATTAGAAAACATCTATTTTTCAAATACATTTAAATCTGCAGACATTTAATGATTTAATCAATGCCTGTTAGTTTGCTTTGATGCATCTTTTGTAAATCCCTTCTAAATTGTCTATACACTTCAGCTGTGTTTTCATGCTTTGAGTAGCAATTTAGTAAGAAATCCTTTGTTCAAAGCTTAGTCTGACTGCCATTATTTATTTTAATGGGCTTAACCTGGCAATAAAAACAGTTGAGCTGTCATCTATTAAAGTGTGGGTACATTTATTCATAATTTTATTAATGTCTAATTCATTTAAATATTGAACAGAATTTTATCTCAAAAGGCTTATATTTTCATAATACTGAAATATCTTTCTTAAAAATATTTCTTTCATTCAATAGTTATTTATTTGAAGTTATCCATTTAATTCAACCATAATTTTTTTTATGCTTTTTAACTTGTATTTTTCCTTTATATATATATTTATATATGTACCTTATACCTATCTTATTTATTGTATTATCTAAATATTTTTCTTGTATTGCAATGCTGATGAACAATTAATTATTCCTTTTTTTTTTTAATTACTTAAAACATTCTCTGCATTGTTTATGTATATATGAGTTTGTTATCTCTTTAAAGTTTTTATTGTGCTCGTTATTGCTGTTAATTACATTGTTTTTGGCTCCATTTTGCTAAATTATTTTAAAATTTAGTCTTAAAGGAAATGAACTCACAGTTATTTTTTCTGTTTAAGTCGTTGAAAGAAGGCATAATTTTGATACATATTATACGTTAGCTTTACTATTTTTTGTATTGATCGCATTCATTATTATGTGTTATCTTTTCTTATTGATTGATTTCACCTTTTGAAACTAAAATGGAAATAAAGTTTAACTAAAAGTTTTTATTTATTTTCTTAAAAGACATTTTCCTTATCACCGTTTCTTAATTTTATGATAGTTTTACTGTTATCTAAAAATTGGAAAATAACACCAATTCTATCCAATATCTCATGTAATGATTAATAATTTTTTTAAAATTAATTGACTTTTTTTTTTTTATGAGTCTGTACTTAAGTATTTTTTCCCCATCATTTCTATTATTTTTGATTTTTAGCTAATTGTATATTTTTTTTCTATGAAATATTTAACATTTATTTATATTATATCCTTAATTTACTATACATTTTATTGCATGAATATTACATAAACTGCCTTTTAATGATGCTCAAACAGGTTAGGTATTGTACTTAATTTGAATGAAAGTGTCTGATTTTTACAAATATATATATATTGAAACATGTGATTTAACATGTAATAGCTCTCAAAACTATTTTTTATCTTACCCATTACTGCTTTCATTTAAAGTTAGTTTAGCCTTAAGAGAATTAACCTATTTAAATGAAGTATTTATGTAATATGTTTTTATATGTCTATAGAACATACATTTCGTATTATTGGTTTTTACTTCACATTATTTAATATTGTATAATTGAATGACTTTTTGTCATTAAAAAAAACTAAGCAGTTAAAGTAAGTAAAACTTAATTGAGTCAACATTTTTGAAACGGGTTAGAAAAAAGTTATTCTCAGCTATCCATTTCTAAAAAAAATTTGTAGGTGTTATAGTCTAATAAAATTAACCAGTTTTTTTCAAGCAGTTAAGAGAAAAAAGATTCAGAGCTAAAAAAAAAAAAAATACTTCACAGCCCCCAAACAAATTCAAGGTATATTGTCTATAAATATTACATGAAGAAACAAACACTTCTTGTTGAAAAACAAAACAATAAAAAGTCTAATAAAGATTTAATGCCATTCACGACAATGTTCGACAGTCTCCTGGGAATTTCAGTATGGTTTTGGCATTATTTTTAGGATGTCTGTGTTTGAGTATGTTAATTAATTTAATAATTACATATTTTTTTACTTGCTAACATAGATTTGATATTTAGTTGGTAAAAGGGATTATATTTTTCCATGATTATAAATTAGGTGTCATGTGCCACTAAATCACTCTCCCCTAATAATTAGAACCTATGATGTAATAATCAAATTGAAAATGATTGATTGATAGGTTCATTTTATTTTCCATCTCAAGGTATGTAGGTTGATTCATCTGTTTTTTAATATTTTTTTTTGTATTTTATATAATTTGGGGACTTTATATTTTATAAACACTCAATTGATTAGTTTGAAACAAATATTTGACTTGTTTCTTCAAGAAAAATGAAAAAAAATTTAAAGCAACTAATATATAAAACTAAAATGACAGGTATGAGCTTGTCATCAACATGAAATATTAAAAAAAAATATGGTGGAGGTATTTTCATAAAATCATCTGCACTGAACATTTTAAGTAAGAACAACTGTGTTGAAAAAGATATGCAATATCTAGAGGAAATAGACAGAAATATGGCAAGAGAAAAATAAAAAATATATTGTTAAAATCAAAATAAAGTTTAATTAATAAAATATATCATTCTATTAAATATTAACCATGTAATATCTTCAGTATAGAATGTAGTACACACTCAGTTAATGAACAATTACCACAAACACTTAAACACCTCTTGAATAAGTCCTAATAAAAAGATAAAATTATAAGCTTCACTATTAAGGAAAAGCAATTTAAAGGTAATCACTAAATATTAATTTGATATCTTAAATGTCTGAATCAATGGTATGACTTGGGTCTAACATAGAAGATTATCAGAATGGTATAATAATTTACAAAAATAAATATTGGAATTTAAAGTTAGTTTTGACCACTCCATTAGTATTCATCAAGGTATTATATGCTCTTAAGAAATTGACCAGCTATCCACAATTTTAAAAGATAGTTAGTTTAATTGGCTTATATAACAATAAGTTAGAAAAAATAATCTGAATCACTTTTGATAAAATTAGTGTTATTTTTGATCAAATTCATCTCCCAAAATCAACAGCAAATGGTTTACATATGTTTGTTCACAAAATTTTGATTTTTGTACATTGTTGTACTGGTCCCACCACTGAAACGGTCAACAAAAGTTGAGCAAGAACAGTATCTAAGCAGTCATGGCATTGCTAGAGATCCTATGGTTGACCAAAAAAACGAAGATTTGGTTGCCACATGATTCTGTTAAATAGAAATAAAATAAAGTGTTTAAATTTGCAATGAACAGCTTAAATAAAATGAAATCAACCATTTCCTAGAAATACTGGTGACCAGTGATGAAAAGTAATAATGTAGTAAAAAAAAATTTTATATGAAGGGAGGTGAATGGGAGTTTTTTTATCCCTTGCCTGGTCATTTCTCATATATGAGGGAGTTTTCTATAGGTTACAACCCTATTCTAACTATGGTGGAGGATCAAGTTTTCATCTAGTGGAACTGCCAAGAAATAGAAAGCTACAGACTGTCCCAGGAGAATGGAAGTTGAATTCCATCGTGATTATGCTAGACCAAAGATCATTATTAACTCAAAATAAAAGTTGGGTCGGGAACTTTAGTAGATCCTCCCAATAACACCATCAGATTTTCATTAGTTTTGTTTCCTTCAAAACTCCCTCAATAGAGTTGATTGCAAAAGAGGCATTTCAAAATAACCATATTCAGTTTTTCAACCAAATCCATGTTCTACAGCGATGGAATTTCAGTTCTTGGAGAAAAATGGCTAAAATTAGTTTTAAAAAAATGACCAATATTTAATTTACAATAGCTCATTTCAAATTAAAAAAAAAAAAAGTATAATAACTTTTTTTTTTTTT
>NW_027108332.1:645615-649760 GCF_000696795.3 Halyomorpha halys | reverse complement strand
TGCTATGTCGATGAAATGTTCATGGAGGAAAATGTCAAGTTCGTCTCGATGGTTATGTAGTCCATTTGCGTTCCATAAAAGTATATTTAAGTATAATAACTTAAAATTCTACTACATACTTTTTCCCCAACGCTCTATGTATACATATAAATAAGGTTTTTAATTTTTTATGAGGTTTGTTGGTTCCACATAACCTCTTATAATGAATATTCCAGAGTAATAAAACTGTCAATATAAACTAAACATAATGCATAGCACTATCATTACATCAAGAACTATGATTAAATTTATTAAATAACTTTTGTTTCAAGATGTCAAGCAAACACAAGTATGCATTTTAATAGGTCACTTTAAGTTGACAGTGATTAGTGAACATAAATTTTATAAAAATACTAATTGAGATGGAATTTTTTATTACTTAAACAGGTACATATATATAGGTCAGATCATAAATTACTACAATACATATATAATGTTATCCTGGGGCTTTTTTGAGTTAGTTAAACAGTAGTTCACAAATTCATAATACAATTCAAAAATCAAATTTATCCTCATTTAAGGGTATAACTGATATGTTCTAAGCTATAATTTAAAATAAAATTTAAGATGATTAACAAGAATATTTAGACTATTACACAGTAACTTCACACTAATTATTATTCTGCTGATTTATTTGAATTTTGAACAAAAAAATATAGTAATATATTTCATTTTTTTAAAATGTAGAATAAAGTTATGGAAGAATTAAAAATGTAAAAGAAATGGTAATAGTTCAAACGTTTAAATCAATGTATCTGTTCTTAACATAAAACAATGGATTTAATAATTATACAGAAATCGCGACTAACCATTTCTCCTTTTTCAATCTGAAATGTGTATCATTAAATTTTAAATAACCACTTAGAATAGATACAGTACTTACTATCTTTATCATAATCCAGTTAAATATGAAGCATACAATTATTTTTGAAAACAGTAAAATAAATATTTCAAAGATGATTAAAAAATAGAAAAGTATTGTTTAACATACATAAAGGAAAAGATAATATTGATGGCTCTCTTCACAGTGCTAAGTACTTTTCATGAACTTTATTAACAATAAAATTAAAGGTTCTTTCTCTTATGAAAATTACAACTTTTCATAAAAGAGAGAGCCTTTAATTGTGTTGTCTGTACAGCTGGTGGTAATGTACTTAGAACCACTGTGAATTAAGCCATCAATACGTTTGGTGAAAATCTATTTTTAATATGAATAAATAAGGGAAACTGAATTAATTGAATAAATTATAAAACACTCAATCCCAAAACTACAATATTATAAAAAATAATAAATAAATAATATAATCTATTCATTTGTTTTTAAAAGTTGTTTAAAAATGATTATCGAGAAATGAAAGAGCGGTATAATGAAAACTTCAAAATTACAAATAAAAAATTAAATGAAGTCAAAGCTCCTTTATTTTGTTTTATAAAAATATAATCTTCCTGTACTTCTAGGAAATACAAAATAAGAACGTATTTATATCTAGAAACAAATTGAAAACTGAATATCTTGATTGTACACATATAAATTCTTTAGCAGCTACACCAGAAAAAAAAAACTCTTTAAAGCAAGAAAATAATTTCTTTACTAACATATATATTATTCTCTAAATCCATCACTAAATTGGTCTTGCTTAAAAAAGTAGAGAACACAGCCACATTGTTGAAAAGAGTTTAAAACTTGAAAGTACAAATGCTTTATTAATTTCATTAACATAAAAAATAAAATAAAAAAATTCAAAAGTAGAATTAAAACTTCAAAAAGTCAGCAGACAATTTTTATTTAAATTTCATTGAATAAAACATCAACAATAAACAAATCAACATATCACATTAATTTTGACCAGAAGAATGTTTCACATTATCAAACATTTCAAGTCTTCGTTGCCGTGCTAATTCTTGTTCACGGGTCAAATTTTGCATTTCATTATTCAAAGGTGTGCAAGAAGATTTGCCACTAAAAAACAAGATGGTAAAAAATTTATTAAAATTTATAAAAACAATGTGTCCAGAATAAAGTTGAAATCCCATGATTTAATAATCACCAATATTAATTATTGGTATACTATTAATTTGACTTTCCACAGGTATACCTATTGTCTTAACATACATAGGTATGTGCAATATTAAGTACACTTAACTTTTTTGAGTAGATTACAAATTGGTAAATTTCAAATGGCCTGTCTACTGATTATAGATTCTTCATAGAGTACAGATTTTTAAGTAGTAATAACTGGCAGAATATGCAATATAAATGCAATAAAAAAACATAAAATATGCATTAAAAAAAGATAAATGAGGCACTCCGTCGTGAAACATAGTAATTAATAAAAGGAAAACATTCACAATAATCGAACATTTATTAATTAAAATGTTTTAAATTGGAAGATTAATAGTTAATAGATAGATTAATAACAGATTGTAGGAAGATAGTCCAGGTAGGGGTCAATAAAGGTACAAAATAGTAAAAAAAATATTTATTGGTAACCAACACTTCAGAGAGAGTTAAATAGGAACAAGATATTAACATTATAAATATGATAAAACAAAAAGAATACAAATAGAAAAAGTGTAAATTTTTTCTAGCTTACTATGTTTTTTTCATACATGCACACACTCAAACACAATTTTTTAGACTCTTTCTATTTTTAATAATTAATATCTTTATTGAAATTTACAACTGTATATTATATAATACATTCAGTAAATTTGATCATACTTAAAATGGAGTATTACAGGTGTGTAGAGAAACTACCCATGAGTAGCACTTTAATCTTTCTATTTATATTCTTTTTGTTTTATTATATTTAAAATGTTCGTATCATGTCCCCATTCAGCCCTGCCAAGTGGGGCAAAACATTGGTTAATAATAAATAGTTTTTTCAAACATTCTGTACCATTATTGACCGCCACCCGAACTCTCTTCCTTCAATACAATGTTTTACCTTAAACAAGGAGTCAAATACCGTAGTTTAAAGTTAATCAGCATTATACTTTTCAAAATAGAAATTTTCTGAAACTTCTTTAAAAAATCTATGAATAAAAAAAAATATCCAGTAAAGCCAAAAACTTCAGTTCACAATAAATGTCAGTTACCATGTTTTATAACCGAGTACCTCATATATATATATATATATAAAACAGAAAATTTCGTGGTAGCACGCCAGTCTACCAATCCACACACAAATAATGTAAAAATCACCGACAACCTCCCCCTGGGCATTTGTGAGGCCCGTTAGCCAATGGGTGGCACTCACAAAAAATAGGCCTTGGAGTGACGAACCTACCCTACGAAAAAACCACGTCAAGAAATGCACGATGTATTTCCTAATACTGGGAACATTACCTCCTAGTATTGGTAAATACATCGCGCGAGGACTTAGGCCTCCATGGTCTGTTGTGCTCATAAAATAATAATAATAAAACCTAAAATGTTTGGGTTCAAATCTCAATTTTCAAAAGTTTTTTTTTTACATCATATATATCAGATACCATTGACTATGGTTTGAATTCCATGCAAAACAGGATTCCAGTATTCATTATACTTGGCTGAAAACTAGTAGGGAATGAAAGCAAATACAGAGCCTTAAAAAGATTTTTAATATTTTTTTTTTTAAACCCTTAAAGACCATTGGATGCATTGCATTCAGGTGGTAATGGATGCCTACCCGTGCAAAAAAATCAAATATTTAAGGTATTATTATTTGCATTTATTTATTGTTTTTTTCATTGAGAATGAACCTATGATTCTAGCCTGGAATTTCCTGTTAAATGTAGTATTTTAATTTTAATTTCTATTATAATTTTAACTTTTTTTTTACTTAATTGAAATCATTGAAATATGGGCTTATTTGCATTTATCATCAAATATGCAAAACGAAATTCGGCTGTTTTATAAAAACGTGGGATCTGTTTATAATTACAAACAGTCCTCTGAATCTTCCCTGAATTGAGTCCTTAGAAATAGTAGATAAAATTAAAAGTGATATGCAGGGAAGAGATAGGTGATAGTTTTAAGTTCAAGTTTCTTCCTAAAAATCTCACCTCCTATGGCTTCACTGTTCAAATAACAACCTGAATATATATATATTCATATTAAATCA
>NW_027108332.1:635326-645500 GCF_000696795.3 Halyomorpha halys | reverse complement strand
ATATATATAATAGATAGAAACTCAGAATAATTCTCAACCAATTTTAAGGAAAAATAATATACTACTAAAAACTTTTCTGTCACTTTCTCTACTTTAAAAGTTCTCAGTTTTGATGTTAAAAAAAAAAAATTGTAAGCTCCTATCCTTGCTCCTTCTTTAATTTTTTTCCCACTTAAACTCTTTAATAAGTGGTGACCTTGAGGTAAATAATGCCTCAATTTCTCAGTTTTGAACTCAGAACTGAGGTGGTTTTATAATGCCATCAGCTGTCACTAAATTTTGCCTCCCTTTATCTATGAAATAATATAATTCCACATTTATACTTATACCTACAAAATTTACCCATTTTAATCCTCTGTTTATTGGTGCCATATCTGTTCTCATCCTATAGATTGATATATTTCGGCTCAACATAATAAACTATTTGTTTGATCATCATTGTTGTAAAATTTCATTCCAACTGTTGTTAATAATTTATTAAAGCCAGGACCTGGCTTGCCCCTGCTACCACGCCACCACTGAGGACACCCTGGCCAGCCTCTGAGGGAGAAGCAACCGGACGAAGCAATTACATGGTTTTCACCATTTTCGCCCAATGCTGAACCTGCACCAGGAAGTGGCTAGAAGATGTAACTGCGGCGGGGAAGACGTCACCAGATAAGTGATCTCTATTTCTTGTTATATGAGACCCCAAGCTTGTTCTTGTATCATATTATGGAGAGAGAGGAGAAAGAAATTTATTCAATCATGCTGCCCAAATACATCGGGTTGCTACATTACACAGCATACATATTTAAACTAATATTACTAACTCATTTGCCCTCTCAGGAAGTATAACTTTACTTGATCATATGAAAAATATATGCATGTTCATTAATAATCTGGTCTCACATTTTAAACCCCCTTTGTTCCACACTAATTAAATAAAATTCTAAAATACAATCGGAGTACGTGAAGTACGGCACGGACAGGACCCAATGTAAACATTGGTGTCCCAGGTGAGGATCCATAGTCAATGAGCCAAATTAATAAAAAAAAAAGTATTTTTGTGTGAGACAGTTCGCCCACTTTTTTTAATTATTTTTATTAATTGTTTATATTAATTATTATGTGATTAATGTGTTAATATGCATGAATATTTAAAGAGAGCCATTAGGTTTAAAGAGACTCGGAGGCCTGTTTGTTATTTTAGGCTTAATCCCATCTGTGTGTATACTAAATGCCACTAAAGGGCATTGAAAGTATTAGTTAATACCCTCATTCTCTATTTATTGTTACACTACATTCAGTGAAATTAGATCGCTTCTATCTAGTTCAGATTCCCAAGAATTATTACTGTGAATTAAATGTGTACAGCTTTCAGCTATAATATTTATTTATCATGTGAGATAATACAAAAAAATATATATGTATACTGTATGTGTGTTTAGCTATTTATTTACTTAAAAATTGGTTTAAAAAAAATAATAATTTATTCTTTGTGTTTGCATGCGTGTATTTATGTGTGAATGAAACTGTATTTATTAAACCACTGTGTGAGTGTTATTAATATTCTCTTTGTTTCTAAGCTTCAATATTTTATATCTTTTTTATATTCATTAAATCACCTATTACTTTATCATTTGTTATTCAATAATCGTATGCTATTTATTACTTACTTATTAAACTTTGCAAGCTTCAAATATTCTATTGAACTTGCCAATTTATATGATAAAAAAAAAAATTATAATTCATTTGTTTAGATTCATATATTTATATTCATAATAATAATATTTATTTATTATGTATTTTAGAACTAATTTTCCACTTCGCCTATTCAGACTGAAACTCATAAAAAAAAAAGTCGTGCTTAATCGGATATCGTTAAAATAGTTTTGTATATTTTTTTTAATTTACCTTGTTTAATCATTTCAATATATATCTTTTTAATTCAGAATATCGTTTAATTACTTAAAATGGGTGCAAATGAACCGACAGATGCCGACCTTATATACTTCATTCCCAGGAGCATAAGCTCCAACAGACTGAGCGGGGACTCATAGTGATGATGTCACTCTGCGTCATGGCGGTGACTGACGATGACGAATTTAGAGATTTTTAGGTTAAATATGATGAATGCAGAGAGCTCTGGGGGGAATACAAGGTAATATGGGACAAATTGGATTCTGTGTATGCATCCCAGGAGGTTTCTGCGATACCACCCGATTGGAAGACGGGCTTTGACGCGATCCATAGCAAGTTTCGTCAGGTGCAGTATCGCAAGCTCAAGGCACAGCGCGGTTCCACTGCCCAGGAAGCTAAACTGGGTATGGCCACTCTGACGTATCCATCCCAACTCCCGAATATCCAGATACCAGTTTTCGACAGTAATTTGTCCGCATGGACACATTTTCAAGATACTTTTAAATCCCTCATTCATTATCGTTGTTTCATCCCTCCTGTGAACAAACTGCATTATTGGACCCTGCAACCACGCCACCGCTGAGGACACACTGGCCAGCCTCTGAGGAAGAAGCAGCCTTTCACGAACGCTGAACGAAGCGATTACATGGTTTTCACTATTTTCACCCACTGCTGAACCTGAAACAGGAAGTGGCAGCGAAGACGTCACCAGATAAGCGATCACTATTTCTTATTATATAAGACCCCAAGCTTGTTCTTGTATCATATTATTGAAATAATATTTAAACTAACATCACTAACTCATTTCCCCTCTCAGGAATTATAACTTTACTTGGTCACATGAAAAACATATACATGTTCATTAATAAGCAGGTCTTACATTTTAAACCACATTTGTTCCACACTAACTAAATACAATTCTAAAATACAATCGGGGCACCTGAAGTACAGCACGGACAGGTCCCGATTTAAACAATTATATTGAACAATGAAATATGGCTTCATACCTTTCTGAAAGATGTGGTGCAGAAGTAGCATTAGTTGAAGGATCTGGATCAGTATTTTTATTTTCTTTCATACATGAGTGATTTCCCAAATTTGTGGAATTTTCTTGTAGGTTACTATTACTTGTGCTAGGAGTTGGAACATTTTCCTTTGGAGTTGGAATATCTGAAGAATCAGCATTCTGCTGCTGACTAGAAACACAAACAAAATTTAATTTTATAAAATAATACTATTATTTTTAAGAATGTAATATTTATTAAATTTTTAATATGCATAAGCAAAGCAAAAATATCTAGTGATAGTAGTAAATAAATGAGTACTCAAAATTAAGTCTAATAATTCATAGTGGATAAGGCTTCAATATTATTAAAATAAATGTTCACTGCTCATTTTCAGACAACTTTTATATCTTTATTGATATTCAGAACGGAGTGATTCACTGATAGGTCACCCTTCATCATGCCACTAATGAATGACCCACCCGTGGGTTGCCAAACTTTCTCATAAAAATACTTCTCGTTTAATCAAAACCATTAGAAATAAATTCATGAATATTCTCTGAAGACCCTACACAAAAGACATTATTGCTGCCAACCACCATACATAATTTTAATATATGCTACTTTCCTTTTGTTTTGGTTTCTTAGATAGGACAAATGCCATTTACATTCTTTCCTCTGAATTTTAATGTTTTTGCGATGGTCTAGCAAGAATTATCTATCTATTTTAACCATTTGTCAGTAATTTTTTAGATATTTTAGACTAAATACTCTAATATTCCATTAAATCACAGCTCATATTAGCTTCTAGTGTTAAAAAACTCACTAGTGGGACTCGTTTTTCATGGGAAAAGGCTTCATTAGATCAATTTTTATATTATATAAGATCAATATACTTGTTTTTATTCTAAAACAGGTGGAAGGTGCAGTCAGTGAAGAAAATACATGAATAATTGAAACTTATTTTTTATCATGTGCCCAAATTTTCTTGATTTGTTGCAGAACTTCCACACTTGTTGCTCTTATGAAGACCAAAACATTGGCACACAATAAAAATTATATTTCACTTATTACTGTAATTCCTTAATTAACCACCCCTCCCTTCAACTAACTACTCCTAAAACTTATATTTATTAACTTATCTTAATTTTAGATGACGAGAAATTTATAAAATTATATTTTACCCAACAGCAGCTGCTGCACAATACTGTTGTAACATAACAACTGAAACATCGAGAAGGGTTTGAATATTCTGTAAACATCGAACCCTTGCCTCTAAACCCTCTCTGGTTTGACTTTCAAGCCTTTTAAGTTCTTCATCAGACAAATTTTCAAATGGAGGCATTGGAGGAGCTAAATCTACAATCATAGCAACATAACAAATAAATTAAATGAAGAAAGATTGATGATATTTCAGAATGAGAATTTCATTTACTCTCATGTTTCAACTGTTTTAATAAGTTGAGTGGCATGATTTACATCCTGAGAGGAAGGGAGAGGAAGAGGAAGAGGGAGAGGGAGGGGGAGGGAGAGAGATTGGGTCAGATTTGACCTTGTGGGCTGTCTGTAGCCAAGAGAGTTGAAGCATTTTCTTTAACAACCTTGGAACTGCAGTCGCACTGATTCGAATACGGCCAGGAAGGTCAACTTTTATATTGTGGCGGCCTTATGTAATGAAAACTTGACCCCCACCTCACCATTGTTAGAACAGGATGTTAACCGATAGATAACCCCTCTCCTACATACGTCAGAAATGACCAGCAAGGGTGTAATAAAAAAAGTTTGACCCTATAGATATGTATTTTGAAAGTGTTCAGTGGAAGGAGTTGTAGAGGACAATTTTGTTGGTGCTTTCGGCATTGGACTTCTTGGTTCGCTGGACCTACTTGTTATTATTAATGATGTAACATTTGTAGATGATATTGTTCTTGTTTCTAATGATCAAGGAAAATTACAGGAGGTTCTAGTTAAAGAGCAAGAAGAGCTTAGGAAAGGAATAACAGTAAACTCTACAAAAATTAAAGACGTAGTAATCTCTAGGAAGGAGGAAGATGTACACCCCTTTTACAATGAAGAAGAACTTATGATTAGAAACACCGCTACTATAGACAAGTAAGTGTTCAACAGAATTCCAAAAGGTAATACAATATATTACAAGATTTGCTGGCAAGAGATAGGTCACCGACAAGGTCAACCTCCTCATCTTTAAGGCTACTTATAGGCAAACTCTACTGTATGGATCTTAGAGTTTGATAAAGTTAAGTAGACATATAAACCATAAAAATGCCTTAGAAATTAGGTATCTCCACTGAGTGGCAAGCAAGACACAAAGGGACCAAACCAGAAATGAGACGGTAAGGGAGCAGTTAGCTATAACCCTAACTGAAAAGCATCCATCATAAACATCATCTAAAGTGGTTTGGGCATGTATAGAGGTCACCAGAACGGCGACCCAAGGAAAATAATGGAAGCATGACCAACTTAGGAAAGAATGAAAGGCAGACCCAGGATAGCATATTATAATGTATAAACAATCAGATTGGAAATTGAAAAACAAGAGTCTCATGGTAAATGGAAACTACTAGCACAAAACTGAGAGGATTGGCCCATGGCTTCTCTCCACTGAAAGGGAAACAAAGAAAACTTTTACATTCTAAAAACTCAGGATTTGAGTGATATTGATGAGTATCAGGAATTTTCTTATTTCATTGAATAGTAAAAATACTTTAGGGAGTATATTTACCATGAAAATCTTAACTATACCTAAAATCAGAGTTGGGAAAATTTTATTCAGAAAAAATAAAAACAAAATGAAGAAATAAATTTTTGAAACTTTCTGAACTTTTTATTAATAATAAGCACCTTTTGTATTAACAAAGCATGTCCAGAAAGTAAGAGGACTTAATTTTTTGTATTTTTTAAAATTTAGTTAAAAAAATTACAAGATTTTGTAGGTATATATGTTACCACGTAATTACCTTCCTATTCTATAGAGGTTGTGTGTCATGGTACAAACTATTTGATGCCCTCCTCATAGAATTATCCCACCATCTCCTTCCTCCACTTCAAGACCTCTTGTTTCACCTTCTCAACAGTTCAAATTTTTTTCCCACCCATATGAATCTTCTAGAAGGTGGAAATATGAAAATCTGGAGGTGTCAAGTCAGGGGAGTAAGGGGAGCATTTCATCCAGTGTCAATCAGCGGTCTTCACAAACAGTTTTCTCGATTTTTTTCACCAACTGATCGGTCACAATTGAAGGTCTTATACTCCTTTGCCCATCATAAAGATTCGTTCTTCCCTCATTAAACTCATAACACCACTTAAACACGTTAATTTGGTACAGAGGACCTTTTCCATTAACATTCTTGATCTGTGCAAAAATCTAGTCAGAGATTTTCCTTTTGTGAGAAAAAATCTTATAATACATCACACTTGGCAGGATTTGTATTGACATTTGTATGGACACTATGAGAGGAGTTTTCGTATTGATGTGGGTCTACGGTGCTTGCTATGTTCAGTATCCCTCAGTGTTGTCAAATTTAAAAAAAAACAAATTCACATAGCACAACAGTCCTAAATACTCTTACTTTCTAGACATGCCTTGCATAATTAACAAGTATTTATTTTTATTTATCTTATAAACAGTACAATGAAGGCTATTATTTTAATGTGAAAGTCAGTACTTACTGAACGGAATATGTGGAAATGGAGGGCAAAAAAATTGGAAGTTTTCTGGTAAAGTAACATTTGGAGGCAAAGTTGAAGAAGACCCTGGAATAGGAGTTCCATTATTCACAGTAGTATTTTGAGCATTGTTTACTGTAACAGAACATTAAATAAATGAAGAATAACTAATATGATTGAAATATTTAGTGTTTATAAATAATATTTTGATTTATAAATTTTTAAATAAATTTAATAACTTTAAAAAATATAAATTACAATATTAATAAACAATAAGCCACCAAAAAAAAATATGTTATTTTTAACATGCTTGGCTGAATATGCTTCATTGGTATTGAATTCTATTTTATATATTCCTTCATTTTTTCTATTAGAAATGTTTAATAAATTATTTTCTCCTCAAGTTTAATAGTCAGTAAATGAATATCTTAAGTTGTAAGATCAAAACCAAGGTTAGATAAAACCATCTATTTAAACTAAATAGGATATAGTTTTAGTAATCACTTTATTTGTATAAATAAATAAAACTTAAACCATCAATAAATTATAAATGATTACTAAAATAAATACAACAGCTACTTAAAAATGAACTTGTCAAAATAAAATAAAGACAATGCACAGATGGTTGTCATTACCATGCATGTATTATTAATTAATTTATGAGGCCATGGTTTACATTGGTTCTGTTCATGCTTAATAAAATAACTAAACCCTTAAGAGTTGGGTACAGATTTCTGTAAGACAGCTCATGGTGTTAACCAATTTTAGTAATTGAAAATTCCAACCAATTCCCCACATACCCATCTCCTACTTTTTTATTTAACATAAATACAGTGGCCTTTCAGTGATATTCCTTGACTTTTCACAACTTGAATAAAATTCACTACTCTCTCCCAAGCACAGAAGTGAAAAAGAAAATTGTTTGTACATTTTTTTTTTCTTAATTGGTGTGAAAACCCATTACTGGGTCCTGGCCTCCTGAAGCAGCTTCCTGAAGTAGTTAATTTGGGATTTCATGAGTCCTCATCCATACCACATGACCTGCCTAACACAGCCTACCAATTCTCACAATTTTTCCAACATCAGGCCCACTGATTAACAAGTACACTTCCCTATTCGTGTTTTCTTCAAGCTGAACCATCCTTTACTAGGCTGTACCTGCGCCTGAGTATCTTTCTCTCAAATGTTTGGAGATCCCTTTCATTGGACTTCAAAAGTGTCCAAGTTTCCGAGGCGTACATCAGCACTGGTCGAATTAGCGTTTCATATAATCTAATTTTTGTAGATCTTGATAATGAGTTAGTACTTAAGTGCCCCTAAATATCCCAGGATTTGTATCATATGATTACAGATGGTTCCACTGAATCTTTGACTCTCTGATAGCTTTTTCTAGACCAATATTGATATAATAACAGTCAGTATTTGGTATTCTCTTCTGCGCTTAAGCATGGTTCGTAGGGCAAAAATGTGGTCTGTTGTAGACTTAAATTTACGAAAGCCGCACTGATATTTCCTCAAAACTCTCTCTACATGAGGTAATAATCGCTGGTACAGTATGTCCCTCAATACATGTTCACCACCCAAAACCAGAAAGGTTTTGATTGGATTTTTACTGAGTTATAATACTGTTATGTGTTCTATTTATACAGGTATTGTTAATTTTTTGGCATTCTAGTTTTACATCAGTGCACCAAACTCAGGAATTTCCATGGAATGTTTCCTTTTTTTTTTTTTTTTTTAGGACAATAGCAAATAAAATATTAAGACAAATTTACCCAGGGAACTTTTTTGATCCAATGGGTCTTAAAGGGGTTACTACAACTGTGTAGCTGAGCCACTTAGGCTATTATCTAAAAAGCTATATTCATAGTAATTGTTTATCAGTAACTTTGTTCTTCAGAATTTGTTCATAAAGGTAAAAATATAGGTTATTATACAATAAGAAGAAAGAACAAAAACATTTCCCAGAAATTTCTAGTAATAATTTTAAAAAGAAAATTTCTAAACCTAGAGAATAAATCAAATTTGAAAAGAGACTAACATTTTTCAAATAACATTCATTTTCTACCTGAGATGGGCAAAAATTGTTGAAACTAATAGCTAAAATTGCTGTGGATATAATATTTATTTATCTATGATTCATTCAGGAATAAGGATCATATCCAATTTTAGCTATTATTTTCAACTATAGCTAATTTTTACCCATCTGTTTTCTGCGTAAACTACTCTGAAAATTATATTCTAATCTTATTCAATCCCCAAACTATCCTTAAACGTCACAATTAATGTTTCCTTCCTCTTTATCTAGCAGGGTATTTTATTGTCAAACAAACAAAACTTACAACAAAGACATGACCCGGAAAAAATCTAAGTAAAAATGATATAAATCTATTTTTTTGACACTTCAGCATATAAATAACTTATGCCTACAAAACTCCATTTTCCCAACAGTCTTGAAAAAGTTAACTGAAGGAAAAGAGAGAAAAATAAAACCAAATAATTAATACTCTTACAGTTTTGTTGGTTTGTTGCATCTCTTGTCCATGGAAAATTAGGCTGTGGCTGATGAAGTTGTTGATCACGAACTCTTTGCTGAGGAAGTGGATTTTGCTGAGTATTAACAGGTGTCCTTAAAATATTAAGTCTGCATGTTGGACATGTTTGCTGTCTTTGAAACCAGGATCTCAAGCAAGAAGTATGAAATATATGATTACACGGCAACTTCTTTGATGCTAAAATAAAAATTTATATACAGATATATAGCTATTTACACATAATTGTGACTTCATTAGTTAATCATATAATCATAATATAATATGTAAATATACAACGGATGTCCAAGTATATGTATTCACCACCCTAACCCTCTAAATTTTGGGGATTTTTGCTGGGTCGTAACAGCGGCATGTGTTCTGTCTGTACATTTTAATCTCCAGACATTTCTAAGAGTAAACCCTTAATTGTGACAGCCAAAGGTCCTTTTGACTGTCATGATTACATAATTAAATAATTAAAATAAATATATACATATAAAATATTTTTTAATTTAGGTTTCTTCTGTCACCCAGCCTCATTAAGTGGGTACCATTAACTAGGGAAAATTTGGTGGTCAAGTGTGATTTTGACCATATCGCCTTCTTACATAACCATTGGTCTAGTAACAATACTTCCTTACAAAGTACTGAATCCTTGACCCTTCATGGTTTGCAGTGGTACAGATATATATATTGTAATAATTTTAAAATTATTAAAAATAAAATAAAAAGAATTTTAATTGTTTTTAAACTTTTTTCAAATATAAAAGATAATTTGGGTTCAAATTAAGAACTTTAATACTAAATAGATAATTAAATTTTATTATATAAAAAGACTCATAATCTCAGGGCGTGTTGTTGCTAGGCAATCTGAATACAGACACTTACAATAATTTCTCTTTATTAAATTAATATCTATTTTATACATAAATCTATTTTTATGTATAGCAAAACTAACCAAGTTCACAATCTTCTTTTGATGATTCCTGGTATCTTCTTTTTTCTATTGTTCTGTCCTATTGTCCAAAATGGCTTCCTACTCTTGCT
>NW_027108332.1:583364-634826 GCF_000696795.3 Halyomorpha halys | reverse complement strand
ATATATAAAGTTAAGGCCGGAATGCTATCGTCAGCTAACAGGTTAAATCAACAGTGTCGTTAAGGGTATTGTTAACTTTCTAACTTTATCCATTTTTTTTTCCAGCACACTTAACTCTGGAATTTCCAATTCGATGAAGTCATTTTTTCTTTTTTCCAGAAAAAAGTTCTGGATTATCTGGATTAGTTCTGGTTATAAATCACATTTCAAGATGAATTGATATCGGGCACATTTTTAGTCCAACATATCCTGAAGGTGGAAAGTACCAAAACTGTAAACAATTCTTTACAGTTTTTAACAATTTGTGAGCAAATGGTGTAGAAAATAGAAAAAAAAAAAATGTTTCAGAATTCAATTTTCCTTAAGAATACATTTTAAGTTTTCTGAACAAGCCAAGGAGACTCAAATGCCTGTTATAATGATGACACCCCAATAAATAAATGTTTCAATTATGATATCTGATTCATAGTTCAGATTAGCAAGAGTCCACTGTACAAGTATATTTTTGTAGTCACAGTAAGAATGAATACATTTTAAAAGTAATTAAAAAAAAAATAGTTATACAAGATTGATATTTGTGATTTTATGATTATTTAGTGTGTATGGGATGGATCTATTTTGCGCAACTATGGCCATTTATGATATTAATAGTTATCAAATTTTATCATCATAATAATAATAAAATATAATTACTTAAAAAGTAATATATAATATGATATGAATAATATGAAAAAATAAAAATAAATTCATAAACAGCCAGTTTGAAAATCAAATTAAAACAGTAAATTAGAAAAGAGTCATTTCAAAATATCTGAAGAAACTTCAATGATTTATGAATAAGAGTGTAATAAGATTATTTCTAAACACTTAAGTTTATCCTTACCTACTCCAGCATGCATTTCTTCACGGCAAATGATACATACATTATCAGCAGCAGCTAGCTCTTCAGGAGTAGCATCAGGATAAAGAGTGTTCATGTTTCTAATTGCTCTTCTTGACATTATAACATCATTGAATGCTTTTTTAAATGCTCTGTAACCAGTAATCAGATGAATAGAATAATATACTAACCTTTCATTATTTTGTATATGAAACAGTCAAAACAAGGATTCAGTTAAAACTAGTATTGACTGGTCAATAACTGCTTTAACCTTCCCAGTTATCTTTGATTAAGCATAGTTAGCTTCACTAAATAGCTCTGACCAGCTGAAACTATTTTTAACCATGAGATGAAGGTAGAACAAGTTTTGACTAATGTATTTGATTCAAAATCAGTAATAACAAAAAAAAAGTTTATTATATGTTTTGGGACCATTGACCTAGTTCAAAATTGATATTGACAGAATTTACCTCCATATATAATGTTGGGAATTATTGAATACATTTTTATTTGAACAATGAATAATGAAGAAATCTTTGTCTGTTATTCTTTATTTGATGTTTTCTCTATGATTGATTTATATCTTATTCAACAGATAATCTGAATTGTCCACTATTTATCATTTTTCATTTATATTAACTAACTCTTTTGATTAAAAAAAAAGTAAAACATTTAATTAAAAAATGAAAGCTCAGGTTATTTCTTCTAGAAAGAACAAAGTGTTAGAAAATTTTTATACCCATTTTCTTTTTTTTTAATCAAATGAGAAAAATGATTTAAATAACAAATGGTAAATAAAGGATGATTCATATTATGTGTTGAATAAGGAATAAATTAATCATAGAGGATACATTAAATTAAGAATAACACATACATATTTATCATTATTTAAATTAAAAAAATACTCCAATAACACCCAAAACTGCTCTGTACTGAGTTAAATTCAGTCCACATTAATTCAAACTAAAACCAGCCGTCAAAACTGATAATCATTTATTTTGTATGACTATTACTGGTTTTGATCTGTAATACATAATTCAAAACTCGTTCTGCCCTGATGTCTTAGTTAAAACTAGTTCTCACGAAAACACAACCTTCCTACTTATCTTTTCCACCCCATGGAACTACTGTAAAGCATTAATTTTTAGGGACAGGACGGCTATGTACCAACTTCTCTGGGCTAGAGATGGGATATTGATAGTAAAATATCAATATTAGTTAACAATATTGATATCTTAATTATATCAGCACTGAAATATTTATATTCTAAAATATTGATATTTTAAATATCAAAAACTAATCAAATAACAAAAAAGTGTTATTATAAATATATAAAAGACAAAATTATAGGATGAGACCTAGTGCATCTTATATTAAATCTAACTAGTTTGGAGAAATAAGGAAATCATTAGGCTCATTCCATCATAAGTTCTGACAATTATTAAACTGGCAGGTGTTTGCTCAGTACAGTTTTTCTGTTATGATTTTATAATAGTTACAGACAATAATTTTAACTGTTATAATTTTTTGAAAGTGAATTTATTATTATAAACTATTATAACAGTTCCTTATTTACATCCTCCAGTTCAATCTTAGGTACTGGTACTGGTGGGGGGAGAAAAAAATTGCCAAGAGGGCCAAGCGAACCTATTTACTAACCTCTAAAAGCTGCCTTCATAGTTGTAAACTATTTTTCGTTTTCTTTTTTACCTCACCCATGACCATCTTCATAATTTGAAATAATATGGTCAATTATTTATATATATAAATAAAAAATAATTTTGAGAAATAAAACTTTAGACCCAGAAAAAAAGTTTCTGTTTGAACCACACAACGCAACCACATACAATATTCTAACCATCACGAGTTAGCAATTGTCAATAACTAGGAATCAAAGAAGATGGAAAAGGGGCAGTCAACCATGTCCCCTTTCTGTTTGTTTAGGAAGATAATTTCCTTATGTTTTTCAAAATTCATTTCTTTAGGCTTTTCTATTTTTCATCAACCTTTTCTTTTTGAATTTTGCAGTAATACAAATTTATCATATTTCTTTTTAATAGGTATGACTGCGTAAACAATACTTTAGAAACTCATTTGGGTATTACTCATTTCCACATACATACCTAAAAAAATTAAAAAATACCTATCACGAAACCTAAAACGAGTTTTGGAAAATCTGTCTTACCAGCGAAAATTGGATTATCAACCCTATGCCCAGTCCCCAAGTTAGAGGCCAGGTGCAAGGTCAGACAAAGGGGTCACTTACCTCCCTTTGCCTTACATTACAGTTCCCATGCATGAATTAAACCTTTATTCGCCTCAGTTCCTGGGTAATGCTTACTTCCCTAGGGTGCAGTTACTGTTTTTGGGTGGTCATATTTCCAAGTACTGGGCAAGTTTGACCTTGTTTAATACACAAATATATAAAATACAGGGTGTCCTGTAAGTCCTGCACTATATTTTCATTGGTAGTAGTAGAACTCAAGAGGAACAAAAAACTTTATATAAACCATGGTATGATGGGAGAGACAGAGAGGTTCATTCAAAGCAAAGCTTAACTACATACACAGCATACTAATCACTTTTACAATAATACTATTTATAATGCCTATAACAATACTACTAACCTGACAGTGTAATACATTGGACGAAAAGCAAACAGAGGTAATGTATATATTCTAATCATTATAAACACAAACAGTACATACAGCACAACCTTTATGAAACCTGAAAACAAAATTAAATAAATTATTACATAATCATATTAGAAATGAAATAGTTAACCATAGGTACAATTCAAATGACGGGGTAGGTTAAAATAGAACAACAATAGTACAAGGGTATATGTACGATTTTTGTTGGAGGAGCCAAATAGCTAAAAATTAAAGTTTTTTTTTCCATATACAGTCAACCAACATATTGACAAAATATTCAGATATTTAAATATTCCTATCGTTATAGAAATTGAAGACTACAACCTCATTTTTTTTTTTTTTAATGAGCCAAAACAGTTTCTCAAAGAAATGATTTAAGGCCAAAACATATACGGCTTAAAATTGTCATAAAAGAATATGCAACTCCATGGCTAACTTTGTCCCCTAATCATCTAGGAAAAAGTGAGATATCTAAGTTTTCAATTATGATTATTTTTCAAAACAAAAGTTACAAACTTATAAAGAAAATTAAATAGTCTAGTTGAGACTAATAATGATATAAGTATTAAACTCATAATTTATGCATTTGAAGTTGGTTCATAGCATGAAAACTGAAGTTATGGATTTTCAAAAAAATGTTTGACAATTTCCAATTCCATTTTGTGCTTTTCTCTTCAAAACTAATTTTCTGTGAACACTTAAGATATTAAGTTCATTTATCCTGAATTTGGTTGAGCTATTGATAAAAGTTTTTAATAACCGGAAAAATGCTGACTCAATTTGATCAATTATACTTAGCAGTCAAGATTCTTCTTCATCCAATCCACATGCCTTGGTTTAGTATCAATTGAAGCCTTCTCAGTACATAAAACACTTCGAATTCCTTATAAGTAAGAACAACAATTAGTAGCAGAGAAAATCTGAGTGGCGAAATGGCGCATTTTCTTCGGAAAATTTTCTCTCTAAGAAAACTTGGAAAAAATCCAGCGATTATATAAGAATATACCTCATCCAATATTCTTCCTTGGTGATAGTAGGAGGATTTGAGCTATGTTTCAAGCCACTCTTGGTGGCTGAAGATCAATCAAAAGATTTTCACCAATTTGCTTTACTCTTGCATACATTTCTTTACTAATATTGTTCTTGTTTGTGAGGTGATCTTTTACAAGTAGCTTATTTTTTCTCAAAATATTTCCCAATGTCCATGAGTTCACTAAAAGTGGCACAGACTAATTTACAATAAAATAGTGTATGGATAGTATACAATTGGGGCTTCAGAAGTGTGGGTAACTAGTAAGAACTGTCTTCCACAGCTTACTCCTTCTACTCTATTTACATATTCTTTGGTATATTCAGGTAATTAAAATGATTCAAAGGATGATAATTACCAGTGGAGTGAAAAAGTGGTCAAGGGAAAAAGACAATCATACAATAAATAACAATAGACTAATCACAAATGATAAAATATAGTCAGTCTTGGATTAAAAAAGAATAAGTAAACAAAGAAGGGCAATAGTAAATCATTAATTAAACTTAATTTAGAAATGGAATATGAAAGAGAAATGTATAGCTCATTGACATTATTATTGATAAGATTAGGTTTATCAACCTTTCAGTAATAAATAATTTTATATCAGAAATAGATAATTATTTTATTGTTGTCCAAAAGAATATATTTTTTACAACAATTTCCTCTAATACTTTTCCCTTTTTCCAATGCCCAGCACTTAGTACATCAAAAGCTGGAAACAGAGATATTTCTCAGCTCTTCTCTATAGCTTTTGTTTAAGTGAGTCTAATTTATTTCAGCTTTTTTCATCACTATGTACCCCTTACATGTTTTATTTTCTTTACCATCAGCATATATATTTTTTTTTACATTATTATAAGCTATTAAAGTTATAGATAAGTAGTTACATAATTGAGAAAGGGACAAATAATTTGTACTCTTAGAGTAACTTTAATAAAATTAATCAAGCAATGAAAACATTTCTCATGACAAAACAAACATTAAATTTTTTTTCTGAAAAAAAAATCTACATACCCATAATTAATTCAGTGTACAACAGAAATACTGCTTTATGTTCCCAAGGTAATTCCCGATGTAGATCAGTGGAGTGAAGAGTATACTTAATAACAATATTCAAGATTATAGTAAGCAATATTGCATATTCAAAACCAAAAACCAACTGTACTGATGCTCCTTTTGTAAGGGTGGATTGATAAGCATGACTAACAAAATTTAAATCTAAAGCTCCAAGAACAACGAGCAAAGCTAGAAAAACAAATATTAAAAAATTAAAACAAAATTTATATCCAATGCTGGTATAGGTTAAATCATGTAAATAAATACTTACAGATAATCCTTATATGAAAAAGCATTGATATGACGGGGCTTCTTTCCATCTGTAGACAATAAATTTTTTATTCTAATAATGGGTTTAGATGCCATTTTCTAAAATCCAGTCTTTATAATGGTCATTACAATAAAAAACTTCAAACTTATTCTAAAGTTACATTTAATTAATAAAAGTAATAGTAATGGGTCGTTTCATATGAAATGTAAGTTATCACAGGATGAGTTATTTAGCAAAAAAACTTAAAGAAATAATAACATTTTTATTCAAGGATATTTACCTTAATTTTCCATACATTTTTCCAAACGTATTATCAACTTTTCAATCCGAGAATTGAAAAATGCAGGGTTTTGTGAAGAAATTTATTCAGAGAATGCCTTTTTTTACCTGAGAATCATTTTCAAAAATTTTACCTTTAAGGAAGTTGTCCAAATTTCTGAACAGATGGAAATCTGTAGAAGATAAGTCTGGCGGGTAAGGTGAGTGTGAAAGGACTTCGTAACACAGTTCGTTTAGTTTCTTCATTGTCTATTGGGAAACATGAGCTTTGGAATTGTCATAGGTTCCTTCCGACTAACCAATGCAGGTTGTTTTTTTTATATGTTTTTGATGCATTATGTCAGTATCACTGCAGTACGATGTAGATGTGATGGTATCACATCTGGGTAAAAAGGAGAAATGAATTATCCTGCCATTGACCATCACACAGAAACCAATAATTTTTTTTGGTGCAAATTTAGTTTTGGCATATTTTCCGATCTTTTGTTAATATTTAGCCACTTTACTTGACCTGACCGACACCTACAATCTACTTTTCATTAAACCTGATTATCCTTACAAGAAAAGGCTAATTTTTTTGCACAGTAAGCAGTGAAACACATAATGATTCTGTTGCTCATTAAGTTCATGAGGTACACATACCCCATAACCCCCTTTTTTACTTCACCAATCGTCTTTAAGTGTCAAGAAATTTTCGATACACTTAAATTCAGTTGTGCTGTAAGTCGTTTAACTATTTGGTAAAGGTTTTTTTTTTCTTAGTAAGCCCAAGTACATTGTTTTCAATTGCTGGTGGAGGTCTTCTTCTGGTTTGCTTATCCAAATCTGAGTCACCAGCCAAAAATTTTTTTCAAATCACCGGTGAATGGTCCGTTCATTGCACCACTCTTCCCTGAAAGCAGTGGTAATGTTTCTTGCAACTTGGGCTGCTGTGTCCAAGTTTGAACTCATAAAAAAAAAATTACTTAAACATCGCATGTTTCCATGATCATATTTGATGGCATACTAAACGATGTGGAATCAATTGGAATGATAATAAATATTATCAACAAAGAGAGGATTAATAATGGCTCATTAAAATCTGTAAAAATAAATATAGTAAATAACAAAAGTCCACTAATCCCATTTTGAATTTCCGTAAAAATAAAAACGGACATTTCATATGAAATGACCCAATAATAAAGACATGCATCTTGATGTTGCCACTCTCACTAGAATAGGCAGGTAACCAATAGGATAATTTATCTTTCCTTAGGGTGCAAAAGGATGTTAAACCAAAGAAACAAAAACATGTTAATTTTAATTTCAAAAATGTATTGTAGATAAAGGTAAAATTGGTGAAATACTGTTGGGACAACTTTGGCTCAGATTGATCATTTTTATTAGACAATAATATAATTAAGAAACCATTTATGCTTCAAATAACAAAAATTTAGAGTGCAACAACTCCATTTTTCAACTTCAAAGTGATATACAGCTTAGGAGATAATATTTGAAAAGAGTATTTTCAATAAATAAAAATAATTATTGGATATTCAAAAGGGCATGCAAAAATGATTACAAATGCACGATAGTGATACATGGGAGGCATCTAATGCTTCTGAAGTTATAAAATATAACTAAAAAATTGAAAAAGTGAGTATGTTAGTATATAACATACACTCCTAGGGTAGGCAGATGACATAACAGACCACGGAAGATTAAAAAAACTTGCTGAAACACTGATGAGGGAAGAAAAACATATCAAATTAAAAGATAAGTCAAAATACATGACTGCAAAAAAATTACACCCAACTAACAAGTTACTAACTGTGACAGTCTGACCAGTCTGTGACAAACACAACTAGAGCTCTCTACACCTCTGACAAACACTGAAACTCTAAAACCTTGCAAAAAACCTTAAGCAAGAAAATACAATGCCATAATAAAGCCTATACAGGTGTAATGTTATAAGACTAGATCCCTAAAGCTAGATTATACAAAGTGCAACTTGATAATGGGCACATAACTCAAGAAGTTTTTGAGAGTATATTTTATAAATCTTTTGCATACGTTTTCTTCAATTTGATAGAGTGTAATAGATATTTATTTCATATAAACAACGACTTTAATCCTACGAAGAAGATGCATTATATAAAGTTTTTTCTTACGATTACATGTAAGAGTATGATCAACAGAATAAAAGCAATATGATGTTCTGTTTACAAGTTATTTTAATGCCTATACAATCAATTATACCATATTAAATAGATTAGAGGTCCTCAAAACTGCCCATAGGCACAGTGGTACTCACTATCACCATTATAAAATAAATATGGAAATTTCTGTTTTTGGAAGTGCAGAAAATTTAAATTCTATAGATTTTAAGATGGCATATCGCTTTATTTAAAATGATTAATTTCTGACACATTATATGTTTGTTGAAATACATATAACAAAAACCTCTTGACATGTGTGCCCATTATCAAGTTGTACTTTGTATAATTTAGTTTTATAACTGTATACCAGTACAGGCTTAAGTATGGCATTGTATACTCTCAGCATAACGATTTAAAGTTTCATTGTTAGTGAGAGGTGCAGAGGGCTCTAGTTGTGCTTGTCACCGACTGGTCTATCTTAGAAACTTGGTAGTTGTGTGTTATTTTTATGTAATCATGTATTTTGTCTAATCTTCATTGATTTTTTAGTTGATATGTTTTTCTTCATGAATTCGAGTTTTAGCTAGTTCTTACATGTTCTCTTGTACCATAGGATTTCGAGTTCTATACTAACATGCAAACTTTTTCCATTTTCTTATGATGATATTCTTATTTTAAAAATCCATGGCATTATGTGCAAAGACCAAAATGGAACCTTGCTTATGGATAAGGAAAAAATTCTCATCAGATGGAAGAGTCACTTCTGTGCTTTGCTGGAGGGTGGTGAGAGGACTAAGGGCAATAGCATAAAGATACCTGGAGAAGCACTTCAGCGCCCAGATGAAGATGAGGTTCAAACTGGCCTTAAAAAAGTTAAACAATAGATCCTTAGGATGGTATCACCTGTCTACCGAACTGTTAAAGCAAATAGGTGAAGAACTGGTAAAATTCCAGCACGTTTTCATTGACATATGTGAAGGAAATGAATTGCCCAGAAATTGGTATGAAACAACCATAGGATTTATGAAAGGGAAATTTATCACCGATTAGATATTCTCTCATAGAATTTTATTGGAGAGGGTGAGATTGTTTGGGATCAGCACTCACTACTTATTCGTGGATATCAAAGATACCTGTGCCAGTGTTTCAAGAGAGGAACTCTATGATAAAATGCTAGAGTTAGGGATCCCACCAGAACTTGCACACCCGGTCCACATGACAATTAAGAAGGTGAAGTGTTTTGTGCGAATTCAAAGAAGTACAACTGAAAGATTTTTCACATACAAGGGACCCAGACAGGGGGACTGCCCAGCATGCTTCCTTTTTAACTTCAGCCATGAGTGTACAGTGCGTAGATCCAAAATCCAGGAGGGAAGGACAGTATTCAATAGGTTAGCTATGATCCTAGCCTTTGCTGACAACATTGATGTGATTGGGAGGACTTTCAGAGTATTGTTGGACGTCTCTAAACTGCGAGACTGGGACTAGTTATAAACAAAATAAAGACAAACACAAGAAATGACAATTAATGCATGCCAACACCACTGGTGAGGTATATGTTGATGGACAGGTTTATACTGGTCAGCACATCTTCGAGAAAGTAGAAGAATTTATCTATCTGAGAACTCAGGTTAACTCCAGAAACAACATTGCTCCTGAAATCCATCATTGGATAATGACTGCTAACATGAACTACAGAGGCACCTTAAAAGCAGAGATGTATCTAGGACTAACAAGGCACACCTGTATAAGGCCTATGCTGATTTACCAATTGGATAGTTAAACACTCCCTAGAGGTCAGGAACTGGCTCTTGCTAGGTTTCAAAGCCGAATCCTTCATAGAATCTATGGGGCGGTTTATAATGATGGAGTTTGGAGAAAGTATACTAATGCCAAGCTGATGGGCATTTACAATGATGCTGACAGTGTCAGCTCCATTAAGGTGAGTCAACTACAGTGGGCAGGACATCTGATGAGAATGGCTAAGGACAAAGTCCTGAGGAAGATACTAGGTAAAAGATTACATGGATGGAGAAAAGTCAAAATACCTAGCCTCCACTGGGATGATGGTGTGGCAAATGACAATTGGTCCATTTTGGGCATTCTGAAATTGAAAAACAGCAGGACAGCAGAGAGATGACTGGTGGTCGCGGTTACAGAAGGCCTTGCTCCCTTGCAGAATATAGTACCAATTAAGGAGTATTAGAAATAATATAATTATTTAAATTAAAAAATAAATGTATTAAAAACAATAACTATACGTAACGTATTTTTTAACATTTTCTAAAACCATTTTTCGTCAACATCTTATACGCTTTCCTCTTTTAAATAAGTTTAAAATATTTTCTACTTTTTATTTTTACAAACTTGTAACGTATTCTCATCATCTTTGTAACGTACTTTTTTAACTCAGAGTCTTACCGTAGGCACTACTGAGCTCACTTAGTTTTCCGATTTCTTACTAGCTAACCACGCTATTAGTAATGTTTACCACATATTATTGTTGTTTTCTATTCACTTCTTTTGTCTAACTTGACTTTATATTTTGTTTATTTATTGTAGTATTATACCTACATATTACATTAGTTGCATATATTTTCTTTCTCTCATTTTTTTTTCTTTCACTAACTTTAATTTTTAAATTATTACTAAATTAAAAAACATTCATATTTCTTTGCATTATATAACTTTAAATTTTTATTTCCTTTATTATGTTATTTTGCTTACTTCTTTGGTTGCCTATTTATGAATTTTATTTTCCACTTATTTCATTGCTTTATTTTTATTAATTGTATTCTGCACAATTATTTACTATATATCATTCTGTTTATATCTTCTTTTTTTAATTTTTTTTTATTTATTTATTGGTTGTTATCTTGTTCTTAGTCCTGATGAAGGCTAGAATTTATATATATATATATAAAGTGCTGCTGTTACTGGAAGACAAGCTTTGTAGCTATTAAATGTTTGGATCAGGATGAAACCTTGACAAAGGTGCTGTTTTGAGTGAAGGTGAAGAAATAGGAGGTGTAAAAGGGCACAGATTGAAGAGTGAAAGATTAATGATGCTCAAGTAACAGGTGAAGAGAAGTTCCTGAAAACCAGGAAAACACCAAAAATACTTCAGAAGTGTTGTTTTTATGGTTTCAGCAGTTACAAAGGACTTTAATATAAATTTTTTCCTAAGAGTGTTAAAAATACATAACTTAAGGTAAATAAAATAATGTTGATCTCTGTCAGATAAATGACTATTAAGGCAAAAAATATTCTTATTTAGGTATACTAGCACTTACGAAGTCAACTCTTTCCTCTGCAAGCCAGTGAAACGATTTTAAGAAGAGAAGTAAAGTAAAAAGTGCCACAAATTTAGGGCTAAAGTCATCCCTAAAGACAGTAAAAGCAAGGCACGTCTCAGTTACAGCATACCAAGACCTTTCCATCAAATGCTAAAAAAATAAATAAATAAAAAATAATTTTTTAAAGCATACTGTAATGATTCCTTTAATATTTAATTGATTAAATTAAAAACTTAAAACAAAACTTAGAATAAATGAAGTTTGGTGAAGAAATGGTCAATTTTCAAGTGCTATAGTCAGCTAAGGTTAATAATTTTTCAGTTGATAGAGATTTAACTAATTTTATGTTAAAATTTCTTTTATTTGTTTTCAACAAGAAATAATTTTTAGGACACAACTATGAAATCCTTTACAACTTTTTATCTATTAATTTGTTAAGCCTGTGTAATTAAACAGCAGGAAAGTATCAGTTAATGAGTTAGCATAGCAACAATAGAACCAAAGTTTCATCAAATTTTTTTCTGAACACAAACATACTTATTTTCAGTTTCTCCATGTAAGCTACACCTCTCGAATACTATTGGAATAATAATTTTTTTTTTTCATCAGTATGATGATTGGTACTATGATTTTTGGGTATTTTGCATTTTCTAAAAATATTTATTTTAGACCAATTTTTCAAGGTAGTATATAATTTTTATTTGAGATGAATTTATTGATACAAATTGTCAGTAAATCCTCATAAATCAAGAGATCTTTTCAATTGGCCAATACAATAAAAGCAACTTTTAAGTATATCATATATAAATATAAATCAATAAAAATAATCTGGGGTTTTCACAACATTGGGTTGAAGAACGAACCATGTATTAGTATTTTCATTACAATCAAAAGAAATCTATCAGGTTCAAGATAAAAATATGGTGCATGCCAACAATTGAAGGGTATTTACAGTGCCAGCCACATTTAGCCACTCTAGGCAAATTTATTATGAATTGCTTCCTCCTCCTCTCCCAGAAAAAAAATTAATGTATGAAAAAAATCTGTTACAAATTACTTTATATAATAATTAATTTCATTCAATATACCTCTAATTCATTTGTGTTATTTATAGGAAAACATTAGTTCATCTCAAATGTTCTGTTTTTTATATAATGCCCAACAAGTGGCAGGCCAGAGTGACCACTCCCCCCAGCATTGGTCTAAGGTAGCCTGGTCCTAAGGGTATTTCCACTCATCCAAATCTTATGCTGGAGAGGGAGACAACTACAATAATCTTCCAAATAAATCAGTCTTGTTCTACAAAAAGTTATTCTCGATCTATTGTATGTTGTTGATCCATCAAAGTAACATAAATTACAAATTATTTTTTTATATCTACTTTACAATTCATTACCTCTTGTGTGTTTTGGGAGAGAGAGGCACTGTGAGAGTGACTGGCATAGTACATGAAGATAAGATTGCAAGTTCATTACCTTATTTAAACATATTATGAAGAATAAAAATAAGGAGTTATATTTTAGTTTTAGTTTTTATATATTAACAATAAAATATTTAATGTACGATGGCACAATAGTGACTAAAAACATTGGCTAGCTGAAACCTCTAGCAGAAATAAATCGGAGGTATAAAACAGCAATAGAAAACAAAAATATTTTAATTTTTTGATTAGTTAAGGAAAAGTGAAGTGGAATTAGTGAAAAAAATGGTCAGGAGAGATAGACTTAAAAATGCAGTGTTGATTCACCTAGATAGTCAGAAATACATCAGTAAACATGTATCCGAAAAAGTATTACGTACATGTATACATGCATTAATCTAAAAATCCTTTCAATATTATTTTAATATGAATAAGACAAAGCTTGAACAAAGAAAAGCACAATAAAACAACAACCACATTTCAAAACTTCAAAAAAGAAAACAAACCCAATATTTAAACAGCAGGAATAATTAGTCAGTCTTTTACTCACGAATATTATCATAAATTTCATGAAACTTAATTCTAAACATTAATATCTATTGATAAAGAATATATATCAAAATTTTTCATGTATTCAATAATAAATGAAAAATTACCTCCAATTCAACAGGGCGTAATTCCCCAAAGAATACTTTTCTCATCAATTTACCCATTAAAATCACCAAAATAAAGGCCTGAATATATAGGATCTGAAAAGAGATAAAATTAGAGATAACATGATAGAAAGATAATATATGAGTTAGGAAAATTCAATAAACTAATCTACATACACTCAATTACTATTAAACAGAAGTCAATATCAAATGAAAACATAAAACAACAAGAAATAATAACTTCAAAATTTAGGCAAAACCATAACATAAGGCTGCAATGCTCGTTACCAACAACTCCGCTTACTTCATACATCTATTAAAAGGCATTTGGGTAGAAAGGGGAGATGTTTTCACTAGTATTTCTAAGTTTATTGAGATAGACTCATGGAGATATTTGAGATACATGTTGTAAACATTGCATTCCAATATCCTAGCCATAAAAATCACATTTGATAGAAGAAAAAAAAAATCCATAATAGAATTTGATGATCTAAAAGAGTAGATGAAAGCTTGGAATACACAATTTGTGGCAAGTCAGCTAAAAACGATACATATGGAATCCCATTACTACTGACTGCAGAGGGTAGGCATTAATTCCATTAATCTTATTAGCAAACCAAGCATCATTAGTCCTTAATGTGGGAATAGACAATAAGAAATGCAGTTCCCGAAAGACAAATAATGCCCAATTAATGAGCAAAAAGAAAAATACTTCTAACGTAGCAATACCTTGAGCATGCCAGCTGTATGTTGGGAAGGGTGATGAACAGAAAGTACTCCAGAGTTTATGAATTGACATGCACCAATGAAGGTAGTTACATAGGTGAATGAGAGGAAGATGGCCACCCACCACATAAGTATTATCAGGGAGTGTAAACAAATTATAGAGTACAGTCCTTTGCTGTGGCAAACAATTTCGGTTAGTGAATATAAGAGACAGATCTTGACAAAACAAGAGCACTAGGGATGGAAAACAATCTAAAATTGAGAACAATTCAAACATAACAAAACATGAAGAGATTAACCAAGTTCAATAAGGAGGATCGGTATGCATTCATCTACTCAGGTCTCCTATTAATTAGTATTATAGGTTTAACCCACCAATTACAGCTTGAATTAAGTATGATTGTACAGAAAAACGAGAACAAGCCCCTGAGAAAGTAAAATTAATTTCGACAGACATAACGTTATAGATTACTAAAACCATGTAAATTTACTCAAATTAATAAGGGAGTGATGCAAAAAAGAAGTAGGTCTTTCCGAAACAAAACATTGTCAACAAGAATTGATTGGATTATAAGGTAATAACTCAAAGTATACATGATACATAATGTTTTTATTACTTACAGCCATACTTGGGTTTGATTTTGTTATATAAATGACTGAAGGAAAAAATTGCTTTTTTTGATAGTAAGCATTTCCGATGACAATCGTAGTGAGAACAAGACTTAAAATAGTAATGCTTAAATTTCTCATTATGACCATTATTTAAAGAATATTTAATCCAAGAACTAAATTGGTTTATACGACCATTATGATACAAAACCATTTCATTATTAGATAAAGTTCTTTCACAGGATAAACATCCTTCAGAACCTTCTGAAACTGTCACAGATAACTACTCTAAAACTACCAATCGAAAATTACTAACTCTGTTTCAACAAAGAGGTCGAAGAAACATATTAATTTCTAAGACCTAACAGTTTCAATTGTTTGATATTGTGATATCAGATCTTGATAGTAATCAAACCACGAGCCAATGACTGAAAGAAATGTTTATTTTACATATTGGTTAACTAAAATCCTTATTTATAACTATGTTGAACGACGGAAAATCGTTTTTCACTTAGAGCCTAATGGATCTTTTGTGAACACCTCTCAAATCCTCTGAACATACCGTTGAAAGTCTATACTTCTTATAAAGCATATAAGGTCCCTGGGATTTGGTCTAGCAATATTTTCAGGTTTATCTATCGCCAAAGTTAAGTGCTACAGTTTGTAAAGGGAAAGAGCTTCACAGTTGCAGGTTATATATGTTCAGCCTTTTATTTTTCCTCTAGGCACAAAGGGTATGAGACTAATTCTCAGGAAAAAGACAAGGTAATAGTTTACCTCAGCTCCCCCAAAAAGGCGGGAACAATTACAACCAGATTGTACGTCGATAACTATATAGGTTAGTTTACAATATTAACTGCCTTTTAAGAGGGAAAATTTCTTTCCCTTCACGCTTACTTCTTTCTCGCTTTAGTTAAAGTTTAACTTATAAATATGGACATTTAATACTTTTCATGTTTACGACCGATATTACTCTCGGAATCTTGTACATTTTCCCATATGAAACTCTATTGTCACACAATCTTTAGTATTAGATATTTAATATTAGAATACATTTTTCAAAATAGCAATATTAAGCCGGATCCACATGTTGGGCGCTCGCCACGAATCGGAGGCTTGTACAAATGCTCGGTAAACAAAGAGTGGGCCATCCACATGTCAGTGTTATTCAGAGAGGCAAGCATGGCGGACATATAAGTGGTTTCAGCCATTGCACTGGGATTATATTATTTTTATTTAAAAAAAAAGAAAATGAAAGGAAATTAAATATAAATAAATAAGATTAAATATAAAACTTATTATAAAAATTAACTACAACCTCCTAACAGCTCTCAGTTGTAACTAGACAAAGAACAATGGTGGAGATGCTACACGAGCGCTCTCACGAACCCCTTTGATCTGTGTCCAAAAACCGACTCTCGGCGGGTCGGCAACTAGCTTAGGCCAACTCGTACAAGCCAGATATTACAAAATAAAAATATTAGATATTATATATTTAAAGCAATCATTGGAATCTGTAACGAGAAACTCTACAAATGAAGCATTTATTTTACATTTACTTAATAGGTAATATATATTTTAATGTTTTAATATTACGAAAAAAGAACTTATATACACATTAACATATACTCTATATGCAAATATAGGATGTCACTACAATTATTTGAGGGGGAAGATATAAAATTTCTTAATTGACAAATTACGTCTAATGATCCCATATTTCTATGTCTAATATTGTCCTAATTTTCCCATAAGTATAAGTCTGAGGTTTGACATTTAACTCTTAATCTGCTCTTTGGATAAGTCCGAAAATTTTCCTGTATTTATTGGGTCAATTAGACTGGGGTTTAATTAGACTGTTTCCTCCAGTTTCCTTTTTAATTGTTTTCGAATAGGAACTTTTTCTTCCTCCTTTACTATAACGTTCTTACGTCCATTCCCTCTAGAGGGAAAAATTCCCTGTTGAGTGGGCGGGTAATTAATGTTTATAAGGTTTGTACAGTCTGGTAAAGAAGTAATTTTTCCCGCCTTTTTTGGGGGAGCTGAGGTAAACAAGAGGGCTTTATATCATAAGAAGATACCAAAAATTGGTTTAATTCGTGGGTAGCCTCAAAAGATGAAGAGTTCTTCCGAGGTGGTATCCAAATTCTGCCAGAAAGGTATAGAAAAATATTGTGTTTTGTAATAGACAGTACTTTGGTTAATGTTATATTAGCATTCATGCTGAAGCTATTTAAATACTCTAAAAGTTCTATCCCTCATTAATCTCTCTATTAATTTCGATTATTGTATTCTTTTATTTTGTTTCGAAATCTGTCTGTTATAAAGAACAGAGCGGATAGCAAACAACAAGAAGGAAAGAATGTCATGCAATCACTTCCTGTAAATAGTGAATTTAAAATGGAAATTCTTATTTTTATTTAAAAAATTTAGCTGATTTATCAATCTATTTTGAAATGTTTTCTTCTTTAAACTGAGTACGTCTCATTTTCAATTATTGTTACAGTATTACTTTTATTAAATGCTAAAATAGGAGTCAATAATAAGTCGTTTATTAAATAAAATAACAGAAAATATACAAGTAAATAAACATAGTATAATGGCTTAACTTGTTTTGGACATCCTGGAGACTTAGTTTTTTGGTGTTTAGTAAGAACACATTTCTTCGTTCGTTTGCTGTAATTGCAGTGATACAGCACAGATCGTCAGGCTTATGTTAGCATTAAGGCAGGCGTAGGCATGAACTAGAAAATGATTCCATAATTAGAAGATTTCTATGAGCACGAGCCGGAAGCATAACGTGAAGGTAAAGTGTTTGAAAAGATGGACCTCGTGCCTTAATGCCGAAAGTTCAGCGACTTTTAAAACCTTCAGATGTTGGTAGTGCATTCTGAAAATGATTCTATCACTTTAGTAATTTCTTTTTGATAATTTACTTTTACTATTTCATATTTTTTAATATGAGTTTTCTTATAGACAATTCTATTTCATATTTTTTAATGACTTTATTGTAATAATACAATTAATAATTTGTACATTGTATATGCTTATTACTTTTATTTATTGACTTAGCCCAAATTGTTGTCTCTAACGGACATTAATATGGAATAATATATTCTTAGATAATATAGGTATTACTGAGAATATGAATGAACACGCAGCATCGAAATTTTCTGATAGGTTATATTAACAACCTTCGATATATACTTATGCTGCTAATAACAAGAACATTGACCTGAGTTAGAAACATTGTTAGTTTCATTGAATTTATTAGTTTTATCGGTACATTAAAAACTGTAATGACATTAATTAACTGAATTCTGTTAACTTGATTAAAAGTTTGTTTAAAATTGATAAAGAGCACATGAACGTTAGTATTTAACTTGGCGAGGTGGTTGTGTAAGATTTGACTCCAATTGTTCATGTTCTGTACTCTTGACCAGAGGGCCTCGACAATGCGTGCTCACTTAGGTAAGGTACTTGATTAGGAGGTGAGTAGATAGGACGAGACTTACGGATGCCAGCCGTTAGGATGGTAACCTCGTACGAAAGGAGAGAAGATATAGGAAGGAGGAGAGGTCCAGAGAAGGCAAAGAAATAAAAGACAATATACATTTCCAAGAATATAGCACTAAAATGCACTGATCCGCTATGTATACTGTAATCCTCTACCTCCCAAGGATGTGTTTCTCGTGAAGCGAGATTTCACACTGAGACCTTACAATTCTAGCATATTCAAGTCTCTGGGATATTAAATGCCATCGAGAGATATCACGTGTAAGACGTTAGCTTTCAGTGAATCAGCAGATTCTATTGGAATCTTTATTAATTCAAATGATACATATATATAAATGTATCATTTGAATTATATATATTACAATGCCTTATATAGTTGTTACAGGTTACAATTACGGTATTTACAATGAATAGTATAAATAATAATATACGGCGTTTAACTGTTGCCAGTAATAGTACCCGTGTTAGCTGATATATTGCGTCATGCTGGGCCATAGCGGTTTCTAGACCAGCAGGTAGCGTGTCGCTATAAGCTCATAGCACTTTTCATGGACTTGCCTCATAACAAAGATCTGGTCAATTTTAGCTCTAATTTGTCTGAATCGGAGTTATCAAGAAATGATATGCAGTTCCATGTTCGAGAAAACATTGCTGTAATATCTCTGCTATAAAAATAGTTTTCAATTTTTTAATTACTAGTACTACCACTATATAGACAATGGATATATTGACTATAATATTTTTTAATAGCGATTGTTATTCTTCCATTAATTGTAGTAATCTCTATAAAGAAGGTGTGAACAGAGCTTCTCTCTGTTGAGAATACTGAAATCCCGAAAAATCTTAAACAAAGGGTCTACAATGTCATGATAAAGCAAGCTCTCGTATACGGCTGCGAGACCTGGGCTCTAGCAGGTACTCTAAAAGCAAAATAGAAAGATTTGAACGGAAGGACCTCCGTACCATTATTACAGGAGCGATCTGGAATCAGAACCTTAACACATAGAGAAGAACTAACAGTGAACTGCTCGCCAAGACTGGTCAATCTAAATCTCACGATGAGAAGGCAAGGAGGTTAAAATGGGTGGGACATGTGGCACGAAGCAATCCATCATGACACCTCGACATAACAATGAATGCCAGTATAGTAGGCAAGAGACCACGTGGGATGGCAAAAACCTGATGGATAGACAGAATCAACAAAGATGTGAAAGAGCTGCATGCAGAAAATTGGTAAGCAGTTGCCCAAGATAGGCAGGCATGGGGAAGGCTGGTTTGGGCGGCCAAAGATCTACAAGGTCCAAGCAAACCGAAAAAAAAAATCGTTCTTTCAGTTTTTTTTTAAAAAGAAAAACCTTTATTCCAAAATTTTCTAGTTCTTTAGCCTTGAAATTTAATATGCTAAAAACACAGTTGCGTCACTTCTCGTCCGTCTATTCGGTTTTCTTGATTATTTATTATAGACACTTATGCATCTAATAGTTACCGAGCTCTCTAATTTTTCTCTAAATAAGCAAAGGGATAAGGTCTTTAGTAATATAAAATGAACTTCCGGTGGCGTATACCTAGAATAGTTCAATACTTACTTTTCAAAGACATTTACTTTAAAATATCTGTCTAAATTAAAATTGAATTATTTTTCAACAGAAAATGGCGGACATTTTGAACATGAGAGAAGACAAATTTTTATGTAATATAACCGGTTCGTTGACCAAAAAAATTTGGTCAGGACCTAGCTAAGGTGGCAGACTTCATCTTTCCCATTTTACTTTCGGCTTAAACGATCAAAAATGTTCTTCATATCGGACACTTTCTTGAGCTTCAGCTCCAGTTCTAGGTAAATCGAAGAAGACGCTAAAATTATGAGACACTTTGTTTTGTGAAGAAATCTGGACCTCCATAGGAAATTCTTTTTGTCATATGTACTGATACTGTCAAAGGTGGGGAGAAGAAGTCTAGATCCTGGATCTACCTACTGCTCCTTTCAGTCTACACCAAGGAATCCTGTATACTCCAGATGAGCGGCGAGGTGAGTCTAATCTCATAGATCCTGACACAAAAGGTTTCGGCAGAGGCTTCAATAGGAAGATGAGCAGCAGGAGAAACTTCAGGCCAAGCTAGGAACAGCAGATGTTAGGCATGGCCCCATCAGTGAGCTGGGTTGCACCCTAATTATCTACTTATTGTTCCCCAAAAACTTATAAATTAAAGAACAATAAATAAATGACAAAGTTTTACTAGTGGTAGTGACACATGGAAATATTTTACATAAGACCCCACTGTTTTTTTCGTCTATCCTGCCTCTCAGTCAATGCACCTCATTTTTATGACTGATATGTCAAATTATAAGGAAATTCCATACTTTATAGTACCTTTAGTGTTTTCTTTTGGTTCTGAAAGGTTACAGTTAACTAAATAGTAACTATATAATACACTAAATATTAAGTACATTTTTTATAGCAAGTTGGATTTTCATTTTTCATTGGTTGCTTTATATTTTGTTCCTATTGAACCAAGATATGTATCTGGTATAACATATAAAATATGATGATAATCTCTTCTTCAGGACTTTAATTTGGAGATTGAAGGAAGAACAACGTTTTACAGTAAAATATTTACACACAATATTTGAGTTCGATAGAGCACTTAATCATATAATAAAGAACTTTTTGAAATCATGATACAAGATAAGAATGGAAGGAAGATCAATAAATAAACAGTTAACATTAATGACATTTAATGAGAAATGGAATATCTGACATCTAAAATATACAGTAACAGATTACAGGTAAATATTAAAATTTAATATAATCTAATCTAAGCAACAATATGTAAATGAAGTTTTTATAAAAATTATTTTTCATTGATACAAAGCTCTTTCTGCATAGTTAAGACCATTCGAATAATCATGTTTACAATTAACGATAAACCACATATTATCACAAAAATCATCACAAGTTATTCGATTCCAGTTCTAGCAATCAGTGAGCATTACATTTCATATATCAGGCACTATGTGCAAACTGCTAAATCTGGGCTTGTGCAAGTGACATGAATAATAGCCACAATGCCTACCATACATAAGAACAAAGTAGATCCTCTTATCCTTATCATATTAATATACCAGTGAATTATAAATAGTCAAAGAGCTTACAGAATAATATTAAACAGTACATAACAATTATACAACATTTTAAAAATAAATTCAGCATATAGCAGAAAAAATGCATATAAAGAGGTATAATAAAAAAAATCAGGTATCCTGAAGCATAGAGTTTCGATTCCCGATTATTCATAAATTTAAATTGTACATTTTTAAAACTAAAAATATAAAGCAAGATCTATAACTAACTTCAGATCATATATTTATAAGTTAATGCCTACATTTTCTAATAAACCTCAAAAACTTACATAAATTTGGCAAAATATATCACAATGGTACCTTTAAATTGCTATCATTGAAAAGATTTAGTAACAACTTTATCACATATATAAGTAGGTTTTGAAGGTACAATAACTATCTGAAAAATAAAAGGATAAAAATTGTAAATAACTTTAAAGAAAAATCACAAATCTCCAAGACAAAGTTACAACGATGAACACATTTTGTATCATGTGTGTTATACTGAATAACAATAAACTACAACCTCAAGGTTTAAGACAGAAACATTAATGTTGGTTGATTATTATAGCCTATTACAACAAACAACTTTTGCTTTCTGTTCATTACTTTAGGAGTATAGTTTCTATTCTTAGTATTTTTATGATTTTGATTAATTATGAATGAATTGATATGAAAAACTACTTCTAATATTGAACTAAACATGGAAGTTCATGTCAAACGTTTATACAAACTCTATTTCATAAAAGTAAAGTAAAATCTTATATTTGACAGAAAAAGTAAATTCACCCCACTCTAAGAAGAGATGTAAATAATTAGCCGAATAATAAAATCACTTCCATAAACTACTAGTAAAATTATAAAGATTCACACAGTGTAAAAATAAGGAGCAATGGACATTTTGATTCAAGAATAAATAACAATATAATATTCATATCAAATCAAAGTTAACGAAAACTGACTATCAGTACTCGAAAGAGCTGCGTTAAATAATTATTTTGAAGAAGGGGTTATATAATATAACAACATTAAAAACTGTCAGAAAAGTTAATAAAAAGAAGGTAATGCATAAACCTCTCACTGAATAACTAGTAATCAAAACTAGGGCAGATAGTACTATCATATTTAATATGAGAGAAACAATGAATATCTTTTAAATAACATAAAAAAAAAAGAAAGTGAAGGGTTTAATTTCATATTTGTATTATTCTTCCAGTCAGAGTTTAACAGATGAACACAGTAAAATGGACTGTTTTTTTTTTTTATATACATATATTCACAATTATATAAATAATTAAATTATCCCAGGGCATAACCATCGATAAAGGCTTCATTAAACCATGTTTTAATACAACATATTCATACTATTTTTAATATGCCAAACATCCACACATTTTTGATATTGATCATTTACACAACTTCAGTAAATGTTGATTCTTAAAAGAAAAGAAATAGTGTAAATCGACAGCTATCTCCAACTACCATTATTGTTGTTTAAATATAATGAAGTCCTATCTATAATGAACTTGAGTTCATTGTAGATAAATAAATGTTACTAGAAACCATAACACAGAGGGTTCAGATTTGTAATAGCAGTTGTTTTCTTCTAAGGAAAGGTAGAAGTTACCTTTCATATTTTATATGGCTGGGCTGTTAGCTTCTAGGATACACTATAAAACAACAGCAATTTCAGTCATCATGGGTTCAAGTTACACCCTAAGGATACAAGTACCCTGTTCACATTGCTGAAGTGAGAAACAAAATAACTAGTCTCAGATCTACAACATTGAAGCAATAAGATCTTCCAATCAGCTTATATTCCTATTCTATGGCACATGAATCTTACATCTTACTTCATAGATTTCATGAAAACACAGTTTGAAAATTTTAAGTTTACATGTAATTCATAAGGATGTTTTGAAGCAATAAAAATATAATAAATTAATGGCCAGCAATCAATTATAGTAGCGATAGTATAAAATGATGTATCTTTCTAATATACAAACCTATATAAAATAGCTCTTTACATTTGTAATGTACTTACATACAAGTAGGGAAAGGCAAATACCATGTAGTTTCATGAATGTATACTCTTGTAGAGAAAGTGATTAAGTTAAAAATCTTTCATTAAAGCAATAATTGAATTGACAGAATTCCAAGATGATAAAATACATATTCATACAATCACAGTAAAAATTGTTATCAGAACAGATTAAAGTATATAAGGTTATACAGTTCTAGAACAAGATTACTACAAGAAGCATTTTTTAATATCACATGATTTAGATACCACCCATATGATTTCTTATGTTAGTAAATGTAATAAAAAAATAAACTATACTGATAATTAAAAATGGAATGAAAAAAATGGTCCCTGAAAAAATATCTTCAGTATCTTTTACGGAATGTACATTCCAAGTTGACATTCTAATTAAATTATAATAAATGGAATAATTATATACATTATATACAAAACAACAAATTAAACATCATAAGAAGAGTGCACAATTACTATACAACAGAATCAATTATATATATATATATAAATTTAACATTGAAAAGATCTTAATTTATCAGAAATGATTGTTAAATATGCCACTGCTTGAGATTAATATTTAAGTTATAAATTGATTGGTATACAAACAAGCATATCCAAGTCCAAGTTTTAACTTAATACCAGAAAATAATGAATAAATTGGCTTCATTTGTTAAAAAATAATTACTATAAAATAAATTGTGTCAACAACTTACACTACAATAATTTTCAGTCTCAAAATGTTTCCATGCATAGAATAAAAAAATCCAATAAGTCATATCTGATTCTCAAGAATCTTCCTTTGATCAATACCATTAACCATCAGAACTAAAATCTAAGATGTTATGTGGCTTTATGCTTCTCATATCTGAGACCAACTGCTCAAAAAAAAAAAAAAAGTATAGTTAAATAATATTATTTTATTCAGTGACCATTAATAAGTTAGACCTCACAGAGGAGAGAGGGCTGCCTAAAACACTGAAGAGATAAAAGAAGATAAGCACTTTTCTATAATAAAAATTGATAGACCAGAAATTAACTGAAGCCCATAAAATGATATAATATTCTTAATGGTTAAGGCTTTATATATAATTCACAATACAACAGGTATGAACAATAAAATAAGTTTAGTATATAGAGAAAAATTGCATTCATATAATCTGATTGCTTAAGCTCAAGTCCCTATAAGTAGATGCTAATCATGGAAACGATATAAACATTAAATTTACATAAAAAATTTAACAATTTTTTTTTAATCACGGACATATTGAAATGAATTAGAAAAAAATGAAACTTTATTTTAAAAATATATATTAATTTTAATTCTTTGATATAAACAAAATCTGTCCAATTGACGGGTTCTGTAAATATTTTTTATTATAAAAACCCTTAAGCCCTAAAATAGACCAATCTCCTTTTGAAAAGAACATATGCCAACTTCAAATTTCGAAAGAAACCAAGGAGCAGTCTTAAAATGGATAAGTTGACTGGTCACTGTATGAGATACAACTAAGAAAAAGGGCTCATAGCCCCACTTGCTGGACTTGTTCCTCCACCTTTGCTAATACCAGTAGATGAGCTACTAATAATCTAATGATAAATATATGCTTATGGACATGAAATACAATTCGCACATTAAGATATAAAGTTATACAGAAACACTTTAGTATTAAAATACAGTTAATAGATCACAATGATTTTGAATAAAAGAAATATTTTGAACAATAAAGAAGAAATAACATTTTGAGCAATTGCAGGTTATTTAAATACTGCTAAGTTTTTTTTTTTTTGTGATTTATTGAACTTATAACAATTATGTTCACTATAATACCAAATAGGTTGGTATTGTAGGTCATGAAACTTTTATCACTTTAGCATTATTTAAAAAACACTCATTATACTATATTTAGCTAAAGAGTGAACACAGCTTAATACATAAAACAGATTATTTACAAATGTTCAAAAGAACAATCACTATACAATACCATATTTTGAGCAACATTATTTAATTAATTCTCAATAAATTTTATCATTGTCATGGATCTCTTTTTGACAAGCATATTTTGAGCTTCTGAAGTCAACAAGAAAAGCAGTCTGCCGCACTCTTTAATGACACCTCAGCCTATTATGTTAAATGAATTAAATATTAATTAATCATTATAATATTTATTATTTTAAGGGTTAGATAAATAGTTAATGTACTTTTGATTGAGAATATTTAAGAGTGATTCTCAAGAAACAGTAATTTTTCAAGTAGCACCTGAATAAAATGGTTTTCAAGGATCACTATACATTCATGTTGGTTATTATACAATCAAGGAAAATATTCATTTTTGCTAGACATGATGAATTAATTATATTACAGTGTTCAACTGTTTTTCTACTTGGCATGGGCACTGTGATTATCATTGCAATGAATACCCCAAAGCAACATTTTTCTTACTTAATGAAGGTCAATCAATATATAAAGAGACAAAAATATTTAGTGAATGTAGTAATAAATGCAGGGAATTGAATTTCTGCAAGAGATAGTTGGACAGGAACTCCTATCTCATCCTTCTTAGAGCCTTGATCTTGTTTCTTTGGATTTTTATGTTTGGTTTGACAAAATTAGCTTTGTATGGTGGAGTAGTTCAATGAAAAGGAAAAAAAAAAAGTACTAAACTGGCTTTCAGGTCAAGGTGAAGTATTTTTCACTGAGGAGATAAGAAGAAACGACAAATTTGGTAAGAATTACATGGAGGAGGGTGATATTGTACATACTAATTTAATAAAACCTTATTTATAAATAGCTATTTATCAATTGGGCACGATAAACGCCCAAGGATCATCTTCCTTAGGCAAGCACAGATAGACAATATGTTAGTAAGCTCAGAAGACACAGCCACCTGACATAGGGAACGAGGGGTGACTTCTCTCCTTTCATAAAAACAATACTTGTCCTGAAATCTCCAGAAATAGATAAAGTCAGATTAAATAGAGCTCATTGAATGTAGACTCATCATAGCTCATAAATTTCTCGGATATATTGGAGAATGATTCAAGAAAGCTCTACACAACTTTATTGTTGATGTGCGAAAAGACGACTGGATGCTGTTACAACGCATTAAGGGAGTAATAGAGAACTCGGGAATTACTGGGTAAACCTCTGAAAGAGAATATTTGTGATTGATTATTGAACTACTGAAATGGAATATTTGGTTAATAGTAGACCAAATATTCTCTAATACTACTGTTAGTAAGGCCCTTTAGTTGTATTAAGAAAAGATCTGTAGATTAGACTTTAAAATATTTGAATTAATTTACTGAAGTCTATATGTATTTTTGTTTAATTGAGTTGTACAGTTGAAGCTACAGTTTAATGATTTAAATATTTTGAAGGGGACGATTAAATAAGTTATTTCAACTTATTTATGTTATATTTTGACCGCACCCTGCAACTATCTTCTCCTCAAATGATTTAAATATTTGTTTGGTTGGATTATAATAATAACGTCTATCTTTGATTTCATGTCCAATAAATATACTTATTTCTCATTAAATTTTAAAGATTTGATTTTTAAGTTATAAGTTAGTTCAAACAAATAAAATCAAACCCTGAGAAAATTACAATTGAACTGATTAAAAAAAAAATTGCATTAAACGGTTCAACTGAGAGATTACAATAGATTTGAATCATGTTGAGCTTTTGAAAAATTCCTTAATTTTAAACACTGCTTACCTGAATTTTTATTTACAGAGGAAGACTGTTCTGAAACAGGGGTCAATGAAGAACTTGACCTAAAAAAAAAATATCAAAAACATAAATTAGAAAACTTATGATTAATAAGATAAGTAAAAATGGAGAATTTAAATAAGTACATTACAAATAAACTTCCACAGTTATCATGGATAAAACATAAAAAAGTAAACCATTTGTATTCTATTGCACTAACCACTATGTGCATAAGAGAAGATGGTGGGGGGAGGGGGTGGGGTCAACAGAACACACAGAAAATTACACACTACATGTGTAATTTGTTTACACACGTATCTTTCAAAAACAAAACTTTCTTTACTCTCAAAATAGACATAAAAAGAAATTAAGCCATAGTAAAACAGATTAATGGATTTCTGAGAACGAAAGATGAATTTGGTTGTTATAATACCCTAATTTGGTTGTTAATTAGGGTATATATTTGAGCAAATCTGCTCTAAAGATATGAATTGACTAAATTTTGCAACCATAGCAAGTAGCAAGATGTAAAGTAAGGGGTAATTTACCCCTTACTTTACATCTTACATCTATTGATCATTTTTGATATAAACATAATTGTCAAATATATTTAGAAGGACTTGAATATTTTTCTTATCATAAGTAAGGAAAATTGAATAGATTTTTGGGGTGTATCTTTAAGGTTTATATTGCTATTTCTTTGCTAATAAGTATAAAGGATGTAAGTCCATATTCTTGTTTTTTCAGGAGACGAAAAATGAAGTTCAAAAAATTCTGTTTAAAAACTTATCCGTTAAATAGTTTTAACAAGGATATTATAATAATATACTATTTTTAGAATAAACAATTTGTGTGAATAAATAAGTTTTTGTACAGAATTTTTTGAACTTTATTTTTTGTCTCCTGAAAAATCAAGAATATGGACTTAAATCCTTTATACTTATCAGTAGCGATTAAGTGTTAAAGAAAAATAGAAAATTAAATTGTTAAATTTAACTAAAATTGAGAAATTAAATTCTTACGCTCCCTCAAACCAGTTGCAAGATCCTGGTGCTGAGTGTGATCTACCAGTACAATGTAGTCTTCTAAGACGGGATTCTAGGGATGAAAAAGGGTTCTAAAAATAAAATAAAATACAAAAATTAGTATCACTGGATTCTATTATCCCTGTTTCTAAATTGATAGTTGAATCGAAAAAGTGCCAGGAACAGATTTTATACAACACAATTATCACTTTCTTTTATTTAATAATATTTCAATCCACGTTGCTTGCTTTCATCAAGGCTAGAAACTATTTGTTTACTGATCATTCTTTAATCCTATCCTGATTCCACCCTTAAAATCTTCCAGTAGTAGTCCTACTTTATAAGTAATTTTAATCACTGATCCTTGCCAGCTCTCAATAAAATTTTTTACTTCAGTATCATTATGTCTCTTTTTATTTTTTGGTTTTTAGTTTTGAGTTTGGTGAGTCTCCCATTACTTAAATTTATTTTTTAAGCAGCTATACCCCATCTCTAGCCCTTTAGTATTACATATAATTATCATAATCAGATGTATATATATATTTTTTATTTCACTTACCTATATATGTATATATAGTAAGGGGATGTATTCTGATCGTGAACAATTTTGAATCCAAGTTTTTGATGGAAATATGTGTTTTAAGGTCATTAGAGTTCAAATAAACAAGTCTCCCAAAAAGATCTGTGTATCTGTGTATTTGAACAATCCAGCCCTAAAATAAAGTACTTAAGGTAGACATATGCCTGTCACAGTGTCACTTTATATTACAGATTTTACACTGAAACGGAATGTCCAGTACCAGAGATCGAAGCTCAACGAAACAAAAACATACAAGCCTTTGTACCTTTAGCAACTATTCAAACCCCAATAATCGCCAATCTCAACAATATTTCTGTTAATATTAAATGTTTAAAATTGCATTAATAATCAATGACATTTCAATTGAAATAATTTTTAAATACTAAAAACTGGCACCCTTCAAACATGTAGAGAGTTTTGGAGGAGAAATAGTAATTTCATGATTGTAACACACGGTTAATTTTTATTTTATGGTATTTAACAATTCAGCACTATAATTATTGCAGTTGATTGAGGGTAGTAATGTATCATAGGCAACAACAAAGTAAATCATGTATCATTGTGTATATACGGATTACAAATTGGTTTTAAATCACTTGTATACCTATACAATTGTATGTATACACTATATTATGTGGGGCGGGGGAGTGGCATAAATTTATGCCATGCCACTTCTTGAAATGTATAACCTCAAATTTTGAGGGTGGAGTTTAATTTTTTTAGATACACTAAATGCTAATAAACAATGTCTAAATGTCTCTTAGTGTTGTCAATACCCTCTAATAAAATAAATGGACAAACTTTCTGATGAAATGAAGAGAAAATTCAGAATAAAACAATACAACAAAGCTATCTTTACCTTGGATCATTTTAATACAAAATATAATTTCTAAATAACATAAATTTTCTCACTAAACTAAAACAAGCTTTTATTAAATAACTACATACATACATATATGAAATACCTAGTGTACACTTATTATTATAATCTTTCATTTCATTAATACTTTAATATATTCAACATGAGTTACTGAAAAAATTTAGTTCTGGAATCGTAAGACCTTCATTCATATTTTATGATTTTTGTCCATTATAGAGGAGACAAAAGTGTTTATGTGCGTGCATAAAACAAAAAATATACTATAAAAATAAAATTATATAGGTTAACATTGTAAGTATCAAATAATGCTGAAACTAAAGAATTATAAGCCCTATAAAAGTTAATAAAACCAGAATAATTCAAACACATATAAGAAAATGTAAAATCAACATTATTAAAATATAAATGCATTAAACTAATCAAACTACTACAATGTAATTATAACTTTTACACTATAATATATGCACAATCACATGCAAGCATACCTGTGTAAAGTAGCTACAATCTCTTAATGCGCATCTCACCAAGTTTATAGCATATAATGGGATGAGTAAAAGAAAAATTATTCTTTCTCTTGCGAATTCAAAAATAATTTTATTTGAACAATCCTTATTAATATTTGAAGTACTCGTAAATACTGTTGAGTTTGATGGTTTGTTGCCATCTCAAAGTTAGCTGTCAGAATTCCTACACATTACCACACCTGGGGTTTTGGATAGAAAAATTCTATGATTTCATTTTGAACCTAGTATAGAGAAAGTGACCGACCATTGACCAGAAAAGAGGGTAGTCGGAAGGTGCTAAGTCCCAACTGAAGACAGTGAGGGAAAAGCTCAATCCCATCCAGTTATATTATTTGTTTCATGTAACAAGAAGTTTGTTTAAGTGTTATCTTGTTGAAACAAAGCCCGATTACTATTCACTGACCATGGATAATATTGGGTCACATCATACATTATCATTGATCACTATGAAGTCCTGAATCGGTGATTCCACCTTTTGGAATTAATTCAACAAATTCCATAATAAAGAAAGCATAATTATTTTTATAAATTGGCCAGGTTTAGAGACAGGCTCAGCAAGTTCATTGTTGTCTAATGATTGTTTCTTTGCCCAAAGGTTTTTCTACTGTATTAACTTTTCACCTCAAGTAACAATTCTTGTAATGAGATGATGGTCATTTGGGTTTTCCAAAAGTTGACAAAATTCTTTTTAATTTTGTGCCTGCTCAACCCTTGATGAATGATTCACTTTTCCCAAGTTCAGCTGTCCGCGATTTATAGTGGACTAAGAACCTCCAAGCTCTCTTGGCAACTTCTGAATACTGTGCTTTGGGTCTGCCTTAACAGAGTTCAACAGAGCTTCTGCATTAAATGATGATTTTCTGTCCAGAACTTTTCTCCTTTTGAGGATGATGATCAGAAGTTTCTAATTTCTGGAACAATCAACCCACAGTCAATTCAGAAGAGCATCCTCTTCTTCAAATTGCCAGAGCAAACTTTGAGTTTTGGAGGAGGAAAACTTGTTTCCAAAATTGGCATGATAATGACAATATATCAAATTTTAGTGCAACAAACATGAAGACAAGTTAAAATAATTTTGTTTGAGAATTCTTTTTAGTATAGTCTATCAACTAAACTAAAAGTCTATCAACCTTAATTGGATGACTCACCCTATTAAATGAATTCTTATCAAACACAATGGCTACTGAGGAAATAAAATGCTATTGTTTAGCCAAAATTAACTAGACAAAATGTAGCTTTATGATTTCCAGAATGCACAAAAAAAAATCTGTTCAACATTTATTCCTATTATTTCATGATCATGTAGAGATCATATTCAAGCTTCATAGAAAAAAACAATCCTACTCTTCAGTAACCCAGGGGAAAGAGTTGAATCTGACAAGAATCAAAGTACACTGAGTTAAAAGTGGCCCTTGTCCTTGGAAATTGATTTAAGTCAAATTTGAAAAAAATGTGTAAATAAATATAAACCCATATTTTATAACCTTTTGTTCATCTATAAAGTATTTTATAAAATGTTCTTTCAATTTCAATATCTTTATTTTAGGTATTCTATTTAATTTTTTGAAAGATTCGTTTGATAAAGAAATTTAATTTTTTTTTTTCAAACGACATAACTTTGAATTCAAGGGATGTAAAATGGTTCCTTTAAATTAGTTGAGATAAAAAAAAAAAAAATTGAATGGGGACTGTCTGAGTTATTACCTAATAATCACAAAAGTAGCATCCTTGACTACAGGAACAATTGATGTGTTGATATACAACAAAGTCATGGCTGAGTTTAAATAAAAAAAAAAAGAGGTGATATGATATATTTTTTAACTCCTCCATAATGCATAATGTGATCATAACAAACCTTTATTGTAACTTTAACCAAATTATCAAAGCAACACTAAAAAGATTTTAACTACAAAAACCATGAAAAACAAAACTGATGCCTAACGAAAGAATAATATTATATAAAAAAAAAATCATCCCAAATAGAAGTTTATATAGCATATGACGACTACTCCATTGTATATGGATGGACCATACTTAGAAATGTTTTTGGATCTACTGGGGAGAGCATAGCACAGAGAGGGATAAATGTCTGAACATTAAGGAAGCTGTCACTGTAAACTTCATGTCTAAAGATGGCGAGTACCTGAAAAGATCCATCAGACTACTCATCATACGTTAACCTCGTGTTGACTTTTAGTCTTTTTTCTGGTCAAAGAGGAAAAAAAAAACTTTAAAAATCCCAAGCATAGTATATTTAAATGCTTGCAAATCTTGGAAAAAAATCTCAGCACTGTTCATTCATTGAAGGAAACTTTACTCCAAATCAATCATGTTCGATATATCAACCAACGCTAATTTAGGCTGTAATCTCCTCAAGAAGGTTGAATATTTTTAAGAAAGCCTTAATGGCTCATACAACTATGTTAATGATGCATACTAAAAGGGACCAAAACTTCTGTTAAATGTTCAAAGCTCCAAAATAAAATATAAGCTATTATTTTGCTGCAAACTATGTAAGGGAGACTCACTGTATCAATGGAATAATTCTAAAAATTCCTCAGCAGTACAAAATGTAGAAAAATGGCCTGATCCCATTGGCCTGAATTACCAACCCAGTAAAGAGTACAACAACGGCAATGGTTCCTGCAAGAATATATTGCACCTTTGGAGAAACAATGACTTGAGAGTAAATTTTTCTTGAAATGATCTAATAAATGTAAAAACACTGTTAAAGAGTAGTTTAATGTAAAAACATAGAGATGAACTCAAATAATGGAACACTTGATAATCAGGGAACTTACCTTAATTATAATTGTTTTAATTTTTTTAGACAAAATTGGAGTAACTAAGTCATAAGAAAAGTAAAAAAAAGAAAGAAATATAATTTCCAATATAGCTGATACAGCACTTGGTTTCATTACTCAAATTTGATGATTCAGGAAATAGGTGGACCTAGGAAGGTATAAAAATGCATGCACACACACGGACCCTCATAAATTTAAATATAGTAAAACAAAAGTATTATATTAAAATATTTTAACATAAAGAATGGCTTTACTTGGAAAGAGTGCTTTTTGAGCATGGCTTTTATTAGTATGAGTGTATCCAACTTAGGAATAGAAGTTACGCCATCTCTGATTTCTTCTTCACTTACTTCAACTAGTTGACAATTTTCACTTTCTGAGGGAAGAAAAATGGAACCATTCTTGGTCATCCATGGATGTTTCTGAAAATTGAGATAAAATACAATGGAGAAAAAAAAGAAAAAAAAAAAGAGAAAAACAATACTAAAACAGTATGAAAAGTGGTATAAAATATTTGTTTCTATCCATAAAAAACCTAGGCAATAAACCAAAGCTTAATTAAGAGATGTTAAAAGAATATGTCATATAAGAATATGAATAAACAAATAATAGGAAACTCATTCTGAAAATGCCTAGGCAAAACAAAAAACAATTTCATATAGCCTTTATTTCTTAGTATTGACCTTAGGAGTTCTAATAAATTATTTATAAGCAATACACCTCTTTTCAAAGCAGAACATTGAATTAAGGGAATGAAAATCACTTGTTTATTTAGTTATTCTGTTAATATATTAATTATTGAAAAGATTATGTGTATAAATAAGCACTGTTGAACTCAACATTTTTAGAATCATTTTTTTAAAAGTAAATCACAAGTGCATAAACCTTAAAGTTTAGGATTCTAACTTAAATCATCAGAATGATAAAACACATTATTCTCCAGCAGAGTCTCTTCTAAATTTATTTTTAGAATATATATTCATGTATCCATCAATGTATCATGGGACATATTACAAGTATATAATAACAATAAAATTATATATTACAATATTATCTAATTGTAATATGTATGACATATAATATTACAAGTATAAACAAATCTCACACATTGTTGATAAATAATAATATATTCTACAATAAAAATATAAATACTCAAAAGTATAAAAATTGGGGAAAAAAAAAAAAAAAATGTTTACCTTTATATTACTGAGAGATATTCTTTGCTCAGGATCTTTAGTAAGCATTTGAATGATGAGGTTTTTTAATTCTGAAGATATCAAAGGTGTTTCAGGAAATTGAAGGTTTTCAGTTCTAATTTTTTGGTATAATATTGGTAAACTATCAGCTTCAAATGGTAACTTTCCAAAGATAAAGCAAAATAATGTAACGCCCAAGGACCAGATATCATAAGCCTTAAAAAATAAGTTAGAATAATAGAGAAACTATCTTAATTAAATAAAAAAAAACAAAAACTATATCTTATTTCAACATCAATGAATTTCTGGAGTGAAACAAGTTTATTTACTACTACTACGCTAAAACATTTAAGAGTCTTATAATCCTAAGTTCTCAAAGAACAGACAAGCTAGAGCACTAACCCCCAGCACTGGTTTTGAAACTAGGATTTAAAAAAAATAAATAAAATATGGTGGATTATTCATTCAATTATTTTAGGTAAATGTGGAAAATTTAATGTTTCTCATTTTCAAACCTCTAATTTTAATGTGAATTCTTAAGAAGAAATTTTTTTTAAAAGCCTGTTAGTCTCCAGGTAAAACAATAAGCGAATTATGGTCAAAAAATATTTATTACAATGTTTTGACTCACAATAAAGCATTTGTAGGCTTTGTATCTGAAAATATATGTAACCATTTAAAATTTTACATTAATCAATCTGCAGTTTAATTAGTAACAATTAAATATTTTTAAATATAAACTATTTAAACTACTTAAAAAAAAAAAAACACATTTCTTTTGTTTAGCTAGTCAATTTTATTAAATTAATATGTTTAAAACCTCTTAAGCCTACAAAACTATGAAAAAACCAAACTGGTATTCATTTCATTAATTGGTAATCAGACTATACACAACCCAAAGGCCTGACCAATAATCCACAAACCAGAGCTATACTAGGCATATTCTATCAAGCTAGGAAATCAACCATATCAGCATTATATTGTCGAGGACAATGAAAAATAGACATTATCAAATTCCATGTAATTTTATATGAAATATAAATAAAAATATATAATATAATTTTTCCAACAAGGCTCTGTCTCTTTCATGGATATTTAAATTTTTTGGGTCTATTTTAAAATTAATTTCTTAAATGCTCTTCTCATTCTCACTCCAGAATTATAACTTAAAAAAAATTTACTACTAAGATTTGTAATTTCAACAGAAATTATTAACAGTTAAGAAAGATTTTTAATAAAAAAGATGGATGACAGATCAATGGTTCCCAACAGGAGGTCTGTTGATCACAAGAAACTTGGGTTGGGCTGTGGGATGGTCCAGCAACATATATTTTATGAGGATTTATTGTCAGATCTGTTTTATTGTTTACCTTTTTTAATATTTACTAGTTAGTTGAATAATTTTAACAGATAAATTCACTATAAAAGTGCCTCAAAATGCAATTTTAAGCAATCTAATTTCCAGGGAGACCTGAGTCGGAAATGGAATTGGTGTGCACCTACAGGCTGGGAACCACTGGCTTAAATTAATTCATAATTTAAAGAGTCATAATAAAAAAGAGTTTGGCATCAGTACAATCCCTAGTATAAAACATTATGTTAAATTGCTTGTAATTGTATTAAATAAAATTAAAATCACAAATAATAAGAAATAATTACCTTGCCACTAAAGTGGGTCGTAGAGGATATAGCTTCAGGAGCTGTGAATGCTGGTGTTCCTGCAGAATTATTTAAACAAGCATCAATGCCATCAAATTCATTACATACTCCAAGATCTGCAATTTTTACATGACCATTTTCACCAAGTAAAATATTAGATGGTTTGATATCTCGATGAATTATTTTTTGGAAATGTACTGAAAAACAAACATTAAAATTTTTAGATTACACTGATATCATAATTATAATAAATATAGTTTACTGAATGTTATAGCCACAAATTCAAAGTTAATCTTTTATTAGTGAAAATACAGTAGATTAACTTAAAATCTATAGATAAGGAGAAAAAATAAAAAACCAACAAGAATATCTTAATTTAAATTAGCAAGTACATCAACCTTGAACTTAGAAGCTGAATTGTAAGTGTTGATATGGAGTCTAATAAACAGATATATATAGCCTTAGCAAGTACACATAAATAAATGCACAAAAAATTATTGCTAACATAATAATACCAATATCAAACAATAACTCACAGTATTCAAGTCCTAATACAATGTCTCGAAAATATTCCCAAGCTTGATTTTCAGGTAAAGGTGTTGGTGTTGGTAGTGTTATCACTTCTCCACCATGCAAAAGCTCAAACACTGAAAAGAAAATGTGAAATATACAAAATATTGCGTTATATAGAGATCCAAAGACTGAGAGCAGTCTTAATAAAATAAATCAATTGCAGGCCCCAAATGGTCTAGGTACACCTATGAAGGGAAAAAAGAACTTGATAGTTATAGAAAAAATCTTAAGGATTGACAAAAAAATGGATAGGTCGGCACCAACTGTCAGACTCGGAAAACCAGCGTCCATCTTTGACATAGCCTTAAAATTAGAATTAGGTAAATGTTATTATAATAACCATTATCAATTCATTTATGATTTAAAATTGAATCATATAACAATTACAAATCATGAAGTAAAAGTAATGATGGGAAATTTATCAAAAAAATTTGCTTCTCGGCCTATTGGCTAAGATCAAAGTGTAGAAAAAAAATTCATTTTATTTAACTTGCAGATTAACTAAAATAATCTTGTGAATATGAATATCATTGTTAAAACTCTTGAATTAACTGTAATTGTAATTATATATATATATATATATATATATATATAGTCTTGAAAACAGTAATTTTACCTCTTCTGATTATTTATTGCATTTTCACAAAGATAACAAAAGATTCTTTATCAATATTTTTTTTTTTAAATATACCTACATTACTGGGACATTATCTTATTTTACAGATATTTTTTTAATTAAGCCCTTGAAACATGGGAATGGTTATTCCATTGATGATTCCATACACAATAACATCAATTAAAAGACATACGGAGTTATATGTAATATCTATAAACAAAACTAAATATTCCAAGAGGCTATTTACCTAAATATAGATTATCTTCTATTGGATCATCCAACACTTCAATCAGTTTCACCACATTAGGATGATCAAGTTTCTTTAATACAGCTATTTCCCGATGAACTTTTTCTAAAGGATTGATTTCTTTACGATTAGGATTTTGCCTACCTAAAATTAATAAACACAGCATTAATACAATTTTTCAAACATTGAAATATCTAATAAAACCTGAGCATAATGGTTCGTAACAACTGAAACAATTAATTTTATGAGTATATAAGATTATATATAATTAAAAAAAGAAACTTTTTGATTGATTTATTTCAAAGGAAACTAATAACTAGAGGGATTAAATATAATCAGCAAAGAAGAAAATAAATTTTTTAACAAAAAAAAAAATTACCAAAAGTATAACAAAGCTGTTTCTTTAATTCAAATTGCGAACAGCTGATAATTAACAATTATGTACATCTGATAGTTTCTATCAAAAAGGTAATATCCTTCCACATTTTAACTTCAGAAAAATTAGAATGATTTAAAAAGAAATAACCATATATAAAAGTGGAAGAGTTGAAATAATTTTCCAAAATAAGTTCATAAATAAAGATGATACAACCATTCAAATTACCCATTCTACATCACAGCAAATACTAATTTAATATACTATCAAATAAACAATAAATCATATTATCGATTCTCTTCAATTCAATCACCCATATTTAATTTATTAGATATTGAAAAATTTATTAATTTAGAAAAGAGAAAATAAAAATTAGATAATAGGAGTAAAAAGTGGAAAAAAAAATTGAAGCTCTGTAGCATTTTCCAGTATGAAAAAAATAGGAATATTTGAGTCATCAAGTAAAAAAAAATGATTAATTTACAGAATACAAAGATTTTTTATGTAAAAAATCCCATTTTTAATAGTACCAGATATTGAGAATTAAAATTTAAGAACTATAAGTTTGTGTTTCAAATATGACTCAAACATTATCTTCCAAAAAACTATAATGTGTTTGGTTTCTGAATTGTATAGAACTTCAAGTTCACATTTCAAATATAGCTTTGTCAATTATATGTAATATTTTTTTTACATGAATTTATTACTGAACAGAGATGATAATCCTAGTTGTCACATGTAACTGTATTCAACTTTGAATGTAATCAAGAGGTAAATGGAAAAAGATTTTTTTTTGTGTTGACTGCAAAAATCTACAACGTGCAATTATAATTCAGTCCTTAAAGGGTAACAACAATTAGGTAGATTAACAGATCTTAGGAGGTGAAGCAAACATTTTGAAGATAATAATAAGTGCACAAGTGAAGTTATTAGCAGAAATCTAACCCAGTAAACGACTTATAAATAATGTATTTGCTAATTATTCAAATATATATATTTGTTACTTATAGAGGTTATATAAAACTTAATTCATAAGGAAAATATAAATTACATACCAAATACTCCAGCTTTTCTAAACAACTTCTTCTTTGATAAAATTTTCATAGCCTATAGATAAAACAATAGAACTATAGGCAAATTTCAAACAACAATTCACAAAATGATAATCAAATAACTTACATAATGGGTGTCATCTTCGGCATTGTAAGCTAGTTTGACAAGACCATAAGAGCCCTAAAAATAATAAATATCAACAGAAAGAATAACAGTAGAACAGCAGAATATAAATAACTGTTATAAAAAATCACTTTATAAAACTTACCAATTTTAGAAATAAAATAAAATAAAAAAAGATGAAAATAAATAAATTAAGAATTCTTAGTTATTATTTTTAGCCCGTTAATAATTAATTTTGATTGTTGTCATCATTTTTTCCAAAAGGAAATTACATAGAAATTGAATGAAGAAGAAAACATCAAAAGAGATCTACACAGTAGAAGGAGAAAAACAATGATAATAACCCAATTTTTAATTTTCAAAAATATCGAAATTAAATAAAAATAGATCCCACCAAGTGAAACGTTCCATTCATAAAAGTAAAATTAAAAAATATCTAGAAACTAATTTAAAATTAGCTCTTTATTTATTAGTTATATATTTATTCCTTAATTAAATATCTGGGAATATTTCCCAAACGTCTTTCAGTCTAGAATAATATTTGCTCAGCATTGTGAGGAGTATAGTTAGAGGAGTAGCTTTTAGAAGCAGTGTTCTGGATCAAGAAAACTGAAATTAACTTTAAAAAGTTAAGAATAAAACGAGCAAAGGGTAAAAAATTATTTTTCTGTTATATCAGCTATAAATTGATGCTGAGATCACGAGACCATTAAGTAGCATAGCTTTTAAGAATAAAGTTGGGTTAAAAAAAAAAAAAAATGTTTGACTATTAATAAGATTTAAACATATTTTCATTTGATTGTTGATAAAATAGTTTATATATTGTATGTGGTAAAAATTAAAACATAAAAAGTGAAGATTTTTTATTTTTAAAAATATATGAGTACAAAAAAATTCTGTTTTTACCTGGCCAATAGAATCAATTAGTCGGTATTGATTAAGTTGTAGATATTGACCTGTTTTGTCTATGCTAACCCTTCGGCTTTCTTTGAGAGGAGGTCTATGTCGAACTGCTCTGGGAGAAGAATATGGGGAGAAAGGAACATCTGGATAAATCCCCCGTTTAGATTTTTCTGAAGAATTATTAGTGGAGTTGGCCATATTTTGCTTTTCTTTTTCTTTGATGCTTGAAGTAGGCTCCAATTGAAGCTCATCTTTATGTTCACAAGTCCCAGGATGGGAAGTTTCACAAAAACCACTGAAATAGATAAATACAAAATTAATTTACATAAAAGAGGAATTATTTTAAAAAATCCTCATTCCAGAATGAGGATTAACATAATGAGAAGTTTTAAATCAAGTATATAATTTTTATTTTTGATTAACATTATCACTTGTATAAATGATAATCATTTTGAAAATTTAATTTTGGAGAGATGCAGAATAATTCCATAAAGAATACTAAAAAAAAAAAAAATTAGATTGCCATCATCATTCATATCATATCATCCTGTAGAAGATAAAAACTTTTTTCCAGAAATTATTCATTAGTTAATCAATAATTTTTTGCTTGAAATATGAAGGTAACATTATTCCAAAAAAATAAATAATTACGTATTTACATTAGAGACTAGAGCTAAATTAATGTTTAAGGAATGAAACAAGATCCAGTTTCTTGGTAACTGTTTTACAGTGCAGATATCATAATAACAGATTATCTCCATTTTTTTCATCCACAAATTGACATTAAAATGGTAATTATGGGTAGCCTGGTCACTGAGAATGAGTGATTTTGCATGGTTATAGATGAGTTGTGGAGAATGTATTAAAATTATCAGTACATTTTACAATATACAAATTTACATAACAATAGGTATCCTAAAATCACCTCTAGTCTTTAATGAAATTTAACAAAAATAACTTTAATACTTATAAAAAGTATTCATTTCACTATTAGGGCAAATAAGCCCTAATGGTATAAATCTAACATAACATCCTAATCCATGCTTGAATATAAAGGACAGATTTTATTTTGCTATTTTAATATAGTTATAGTATTAGTTATCCTTAACCCATTCATAGCGAATGGCAAACATGAATGATGGGCCGGTATTCGGCCACTGGTGGGTGGCATATGGAACAGGCTAATTCCAACTAGGAGGTACTGCCAACCAAGGAAGTTAGAAATTTTGACTCGATCCTCATGAGGGATTAGTGCTCCTAACAGTAAAGTCTGTTTCAAATTTGGACTATCTGTTGAAAAGCGTTTAGTATTGAAAATAATTATGTTTTCTGAAACAAAATTATTCAGCCAGAGGGAAAAAAGAAATCAATAATATTTGCTACTGAAAGAATGAAAAAATGTAAGAAATTCTTACTAACGACTACCTTTAAAATAAAACACATTATTGGACCACAGAGAGAGCTTTTGGAGTAAGTAAACAAGAATTTAGAAGTAAATTTTCAATAATTAATCATGATTATTCTAATTTACCAAATTAACCCTTTGAAGTTGTTATTGCTGCTTGTTTATGTTACCCCCTCTTTTAATTCCCCATCTATACTCAATTCAGTTTTGATCTGCCCTCCTCGCAATGGTAAGACTTTGCATTTATCTCACGTTCGGAGTGTACTAGTGAGAGAAATACCAGTACATTCCTAATATGACATCTTTTTTTTTTCTCACTTGAGCATTTCGTTCACAGTGGGACCTCCTGCATTTCTTTTTTTTTTAAATCATGAGCCGAGACAAGATCTCAGATCTTTTACATAATCTGGATTCTTCAGCCCCTAATGGAAGAGCTACAATTTAAAATTTAATTTTGAAATGCATTGAAAGTAATCATAGATTTTTATCAACATCACATTCAATTATATAAAAAAAAATAGTACAGTACAAAACAAGACAGTCGAATACAAGATTACATTAATATGGGAAATGGTAAAATTGGAAAGGTCATTCATATAAAAGTATTTGTAACATAAAATGACAGTTTAAATTTTAATTAAAGTGAAAAATATAAAATTTAATTAATAATATATATCACTCTAGTAAAAGATCTGTTTCTGCCAAGAAATAAGAAAAATTGGAGTTGCTCTTAAAACATTGTTATTCTTTTAAAAGCCCCCTTTATAACATTTTACTCAATTATTTCTACATAAGACTTGATTTACATTTCAAACACAGTAGTGCATAGGGAATCAATCTAATCCTGAAGTAGGTTATTGTTATTCATAAACTGGGAAAGTAATATAAAGGTTTAAATAAACCATAATTTTCTGTGACAAATATTTGGCAAGGGTTAATTGTATTGGGAGCAGTCTTAACGTTAACCAGGCCAGAGGCCTATATACACCTTCCGATCTGATGAAATCTCAAAATTAGGAAAGGAGCTCAGTATCCATGATTTATAATTTCTTTCTTTTGACCTTTTCATTAGTGAGTGCTGCTGAGAATCCCAGCTAGATCACACCCATGCTACAGGCGTTTTTGAAAAAAAAAAAAAATTCAAAATATTATTATATTAATCCTCCAAAAGCTTACCTTCCAACTAGGAAGGAAATTGAGGATAAAAAACTGACTAAACAAAAGAAAGAAATTCCATATTTTCCACGAATGAATGAAGAATGTTTTATGGAATTGCAAAGGATAGTAAATCTGTACATTGAAAAACGTAACACAATTTTCCAAGAATCCATCAGTGCAAAAGTAAGGTTGATTACACCACTACAATTTTGAGCTAATGGATGGAACTTAACTTAAATTTCAGCTCAGCCATATTACTCAAGGAATTGTCAACAATGTGCTTTAAACCTAAAAGATGCTTAGAAGAAAAGTAGAAGAGGTTTGTCCAATTGAGAACTAGTCTGTTAAGAGAGCCTGGAGGTAATTTTTAGCAACCTTCCTAGAGGTTGCCTCTGTGTACTAACTAGAATGGGAGTGTCAAAATTTATTTCTTAGAAGAATTGAGAAATAAATATTGACTGTGCCAAGTGAGAATCAAACCCAGACCATTCCAAAATAAGGCCTCAGCGATACCTCCCCCTCCAACATGATCAGCTGTCACAACCTCGGTCTATCTTAAGTCAGCTGGTCGGTAGGGAAACACTGTTTAATCTTCTGAAATCAGATTACAACTTTTTTGTTAGAATTTTATTTTGAATTCAACTTTTTTTAGTTTTTTATTTAATATATCAAAGTGGATTTCTATAACCAATTGGAGCATAATAAAGTTTAAGTTGACTAAATTTATGGAATGAAACAGACTACCCATAGACTTTTGTTGAATTAGAACACAACATGATGTTTCATTGGTAGGTTACAACAGAATTAAAATGTTATCATACAATCAGTAAAAGCATGGTACTTATTATTTTAAGATAACTATAACCAAGTGGTTAGAGAGCATTTACTTGATTGCTGGTGGAGTTAACAAAAAATAAATAAATACAGCAGTAGAATAAAACATAAGAAGTTAATCTACAATGCTATTTGAAAGGGTAAAAACTAATCTAGGGAGACAACATTTTAAAACAAAAAAGATAAAACCTGGAAGCAATCAACATTAATATGCTAAACAAAAGATAAACAAATTTCAAAGCCTATAGACACATTTCTCAAGATAGGCAAAGATATAAGTTTATAAAACAATCTCAAGGATTTCCATAATTATGAAATAAGAGGGCTGAGGACTTAAGGAAGCTTATGACGATTTACGAATATAGTATTAAAAAAATCTTGTACCTCTACAACCCATAAAGAGGATTGGATGTACTGTTTCTTGATGAATGGTTGTGCAAGGAGGAGAGATGGCCAGAATCACACTCAACTGCCAGGTTTTTCTCCAAATTAAGGAGAAAGGAGGGTACCCACTTTATAGAGGTTGGGTGTGCCCTAGGAGGGTCTCCAACCCAGGGTTATATCCACTGCTCACATAACAGAGTAAATAAATCTTCCACAGCAGGAATTGAACCCAGGTCTGAGAGTCAGAAGTCCAGTATCTTATCCACAGAGCTACCCAACTCCCTCAAATATAGTATTATTAGTTAATATTTTAGATGAGTATATACAAATGATATGTACATGCTAAGATTTGATAAGACAAATAAAATATTGAAGCTATGAAGAAAAGGAGTTACAAATGGAATAAAATAAAAAATGCTGGATGAATGTTATTGGAGAAAATAAAAGGCCTTATAAAGATAGATCTCCCATAAACAACTAACCCCATGCAGATGATAATGAGGCATGTAAAGCCCCAAGAGATTAAGTAAGTAGAGAAGGTTATTTACAAAGTAATTTATAATATAGAGTAAGTGCACCAAATTGAGGACTTCTAATAATAAATTCTCACAATTTTTTTTAACTAGACTAGGTGACATGTTTAAATCATGCAATTTATCTTTTTGTATATCAGATTTAACAGTATGTGCATCTACTCTCTAAATACTTAGAACAGGTTAAACAATCTTCAAGATGGATAGAGCTATCCATAATCATTATAACTACCTTTCCAAGAGTAAAGACTAACAAGAAATGTGATTATTACTGAAATATTAATAAGTGATAGTAACTAGTGGCCAACATTGGGTGATGTATGTAAGTTCAAAATGCTTTAGATAGAATAGTAAACTATTGAATATCTCAATTTTTTGGGGTATTTTAAATATGGTTTATCCAAACAGATTGAACAATGCCATAGTAAATTAAATTATTAATTTAAATAAATAATCACACAATTTCTCAGGTTATTAGTTCCATCTTCAGATCACGAATAACTAAAAAGGGTTGCAGTTAATGTAAAAAATATACACAAACAAATTTTATGCTGAGTGTAAATCTGAGAATCAATTATATCAGCTACATTATTCCAGTATGTTTTTATACTTCTAATATCAAGAGCAGGAAGTACCATAAAAAATTACCAAAAGTTTAACATATTCATAATCTGTTTTATTCAGTTAATTAAATCGAGATAATTTTTTTGTACTTAATATTGGTTCTTACTTAAAACAAAGAAAAAAGGACTTTCCAAATCATTTCTATATATCCACCTATTACAAAGATGGTTAAATTATATCATGAACAATTAACAGATGGTTAAAAAATAAATAAATAATGATTTTAAATAGAATATTGTCAATGGCAGAATTGTCAATTCACCGGATATACAATCACTTAATCATAGAATTAAAATATATTTTTAATATAGATATTTACTGATAGACTAATAAGGGTGACTTCTCTTATCCATATATTAGCAGTTTAATGCATGATTCAGAAAAAAATGTTATGCAATACAATCCTGCAAGTCTAGTATTTAGATAATTCCTAGAAACAAGGTTTTTTAAATTTTTGGTGTTGATACACGACATTATAATGAGAACATTCACAATGTAAATCATGTCCTAATAGTCATAACTAACTTTGATAAGATAGCTGTTGAAAGTTTCCGAAACTCAAACAATAACAATTATTAACCATATGCATTGTTCTATTTAAGAACTACTCGCACTAGAAGTAATTTTTTGATCAAGAGGCAAAAATTAATTTTCATATCCAATTCAAAAAGTGACAACTACTTTTGATAAACGTACCTTGAGCATCAAACTATTCCAAAAGGCACAATAAAAAGAATACTAATCATCAATCTATACCAAACTAAAAATGCAAATAAAAAAAAAAAACTTTCACATTTAAAGCATACTAATAAGCACTACATAAGAACACTACAAGAAACTAAATCTAAAATAATCTAACAATCACTTGTTGAAGGAAGGTTACGCTTGTTATAAAAACTGATAAGAATGTCTGATTCTAAACATGGAGTATCATACAACATAGAAGTCATACGTTATCTTACTGACTATGATTAAAAAGAAGTATAATAGAATGAGACCACTAAGCAGTCAACCTTAAAAGTAGCAATTCTCAGAGATGTTGAGTTCTAAAAGTTTTTTTTTTACTCCAAAGGAGACATTTCTACCATTTTGTTTCGAACAGACCAGTATACTTTTGCCATGTTCACGTAACTCCTGTCTGAAATTAAGTCCGCCGTTGCCTCACATGTAAATATGTGATCGCCGACCATCTCCACAAAAGACAGTCTGTTGTGAAGGAACTGGCCAAAGATGAAATTCGATCGTAAAAATGAGGAAATAGTTAAAATGATCAAAGAGATATTGGCACTCATAGCAGTCAGTTATTAAAAATTCCTTACTGATATAAAACCATACTTGCAACCAAGTGAAAATTCGGAGCATGAAAAATATGTGCTCCAGAGAAAATAATAGGGGCTAGTGCCTCTCCAACGTACACTCTACCCCTCTCTTCCCTATTCGTCGTAGCTCAGGGAATGCAGTGCTTAAGGCTAAATGTACCCTTCCTGGGACGCACCAGAATTTACTTTTCTATTTACTCTTGAACGGATGGTCCGATTTTGGATCTGTAAAGTGCATTTTCTTTTTTTCTAAAATAGAAGTTACTGAAATTAGGTTAAAAAATCACCAATCCAATAATAAGGAAAATAAGATGCAAAAGTATGAGTTAACGATAAATTTTAAAAAATGTGGCCTTATAGGCACTTGTAGGACCGTTCACTGAAACCAATGAGACATTCCGTGAAATTATGGCATTTACACAGCGATCGTAAAGAGAAAAATACGTTTTTGTTTACAAATGGAAGGAAACCGTTTGAGGTGGTACCAGCTGCAACGATACGGCAACTCAAGGCTGCTAAAACTAACTTTCTCATAGCAATACCTAAATTTGAGAACAGTCAAAGTAAATTTATATTGGTTTTCTGCTATTATTTATTTTTCACTAATTTTGGAAATAATTTTTATTCATTTTTTTTTCTTAGGAACTATCTAATTAGCATTAGTAATTACTATTAGTATTTCCTGAATCGTGAGATTTTAGCCTATTGTTTGCTTTTACTTTTTTAATAATTTTTATTGGATGTTATGATTTGTTGAAATTATCCACAAATATTGTCTGTTTCGTACTTTCACAAAATTAGTTATAGAAGAATAAATAAAGAATTCTTTAAATTTATTATAAATAGAAACATTTTAGAATGAATTGCAGAAGTACAAATATTTTTCAAACTAAGTTACTAGTCTGTTGTCTGTGTCTACCCATTCGGAGAAACAATGATTTCCTTTGGAAAACAGTTTAGACGTTTTGATCCTAAATGTCTTAGCCTAATTATATTACTTCATTAGGTAGTATTACCTCTCCCCCCTTTCTATCATACTCCTCCTTCGGTGGAAATCCAGTTTTATTTCAAACGTGTCACAGCTAGCATGGAGCGTATATTCATAGAAGGTCAAAATATTGTAAATACAAGTTCGGTTAGGAATAGTTCTAAATCAAAAAATAAACTGCGTCTATCTGTGAAACGAAAAAAACGTGGACCGAAAAAGGGAAGACCTCCAAAAACCGAAAAACAGTAAGTACATATAAATTAGTTATTATATATTTATGTCTAAAATTAGAAATTTCGTGAATACCAAAATTAAGGCAATTATAACCCTTGCGTTATAATAATTTAAAAAAAATAATATCACACTTCTGTGACTGTTACAGTATTGATGATAGGATTTCAATAAATTCAGATCATGTGCAACCATCATTATTGCTTCAAGAATCTTCAGACAATACTAGTTCAAACACTAGTTTCAACGAAGATGAACTCAATGATATTATTCAACCTGGCATTTGTGATAGACATTTGAGAAAACGAAAAACTCCCAGTGTAAAAAGGAAGCATAGAACAATTCCTGCTGCCCTTGTAAATTGGAAAATCCACGAGACTAAAAGGTATTACTTATAATGGCAATTTTTAGCAATCAGAAATAATTATTTTATTTTTGTAATAAATGCAAGATGGCCCGGGTGTGATTCAAAGAAAAAAACTCAAATAGTAAAAAAAATATTTATAAATAGTAATTAAATATATTAAATTGTTTTATGATTTTTTCATGGGCTGCACAATAAATGGAAGATGGTCCCTGTTTATTATCACACATGGACAACCCATAGAATATATTTTGCAATCCATCTTTTATTAAACTACGCAAATCGTTTCAAAACTATGAAATCAGTTCTGCTTTTTCAAAATTCAATCCGGCTACAAAATAATCAATCTGGCAATGGGAAAAAAAAATTATTATTTAAATTTTCTGCTTATTTATTTTGTGTTGTATTTTATGATGGTAGAAGAAAATTAGTAACTTGTGAGGAATATGCATAAAAGCTTTAGGGAAGTTGTTTCAGTGGACAAACCTAATGTTTTCCTTGTAAATTCTATCGTTGATATTTTGACTGCGGAAAATAAAAAAAGAAGTTACTTGCTCGGTAAAATGTCTAATGATGAAAGATGAAGATAGTTTATCTTTTAAGCGCGTATCTTATAAGGTACTATAATATAATATGTTATATATTATATTATACATATATGGGAGGAACAATATCACGAACTCAAGAACGACCAGATCTGTAGAACGTTGAACAATGCTTCGGAGCCTGGAGAAAAGTGTCACCTGTAGATTGGGAATGAAATAATTTGGGGAAAGATCAAGCGGCTATGGCCTGATGAAAACATAGGAATGGACAGGACATAACAGGACGCCTGACGCAAACTAATGGAGGAAACCCCTCAGAAGACGAACGCCAGAGAGGTGATTGTAGCTTTTCATCAGACCAAAACAAATCACCGCGATATCTGGGAGACACTGCAAGCGATAAAGAGAAGGTGCTTTTGGTGGGGGGTGAAGAAGACAATCACAGAAGTTGTAGGAAATAGCAAAGTTTCTCTAAGCACGAAATATGACAGAAACCCACCAAAAGGGAGACAAGAAGTAACACATACCCCAGATGCACCGCTCAACGATCTGCAGATGGATACTTTTACATGGAGAGGATATAAATGGATAATCATGATTGATATCTTCAGGAAAGCGGCAATGGCGCACCAGGTGCAGGACAAGTCGTCGGAAGCAGTGTTGACAGCTCTCCAATTGCGGTTCCAATTCTACGGAGTTCCGGAGCGCATCTCATCGGACGGAGGTAGAGAATTAGACAATGCAAGGATTCTAACCGAAATGAAGGACCTTGATGTGACACGGTACCTCAACACACCAGGGCATTGCAAGCGTAGAGGAGGTATAGAGCGGCTTCATGGCACGTTGAGTGACCATCTTCGCTTATATCAAATCGATAGGGGATCGGGACCAGATGTAGAAATGCCTAAGGCTATAGCGGCACATAATCATTCCGATCATTCAAATTTCGAAAGAGGCAATACTGAACAAATATGATGATATTTTTTGTAAAGAAGGGAAGTGCTGGGAGCAACATGAAAAACGGTGCTCGAAATAACATTGCAGCAGGATAGGGTGAAGTACGGAAAGGAGAGGTGATATCCCCAGGTACTTCGAAAATACATTAGGGGAGAAGTAGAACGTTTATGGAAGCAAGAGATGCCAAGTCACGTCGAGATCCTCCATTTCTTTTCGGATAAAGGAGTTGTCGAATTCTCTTCCCCCATCCGACGAGATGCGTTCGTTCCCAAACCTCCGAAAACCTGTCCTCCAGGTCCACCATTGCCGCATTAGTGATGAGATCAATCATGTTCGCCCATGTTCTTTTTCTCTTGGCGTCCATTCCTGCAGCCTTATTATCTCGAACGGTTCTCCGTTTTCTTGTTCCACAGCGCTCGAGACAACCAACCACATTTTTTTACCCGGCTTACATAGTACATCCATGTCTTATTTGGCTGGGAACCCCTTCCAGCGTCTACTTCTGGCTGACGATTCCTTGCGTTTTCCCACTTTTTGGAGTGGTCTGTGGTCAGTATGTACCTTGAACCTTCTGAGAACATGTAGTCTAAAGTGATCGACAGCCAAAAAATTTATTTGTTCCTGCCCCAACAATGATTTCTCCAATTTTCCCTGATATTCTTAACCCAAGAACCCACCTTCCTTAGTAGGTCACACCCCACAATCACTTTGTATTCCCTCGGCATATTCCCAACGGTATGTACCGGCAAGTTCTTTCTACTAAAGCCCCACCGGGTCAGACCTATCTCTACTCCCCCCCTCTACCACACAAGAGTCATCCAGAGTGATCAATTTACATTGGCATTTCTGAATCTTGGGTATTCTATCCGGGTCCACCTATCTGGATCCTCTACTTCCATTCGAGCCTCGACCTCCCTAGCGCTTGTTTCTATTAGATCTTGAGCGCATTCCACAAACGAGCGGTCTCTCGGCATTCCCTCCTTCTTGCTCAGTTCTTCTGCCAACTGAATCTTCAGTACCTTGGATAGGAATTGCATCCAATCCTGTACCTAGATTGTCTCCTTCATCTCAATTAGTTTATCTTGAATTCTGTTATAGCGTGCCAGGGGTTCTGCGGCATACTGCCCACTAGACTGTCTCGGTTTTTTCGTTTCTCTGATCATCCTTAATATATCCTCCTGTGGGGTCCACCGTCCTCCTCCAAATGCCTTCTTTAATCTTTTTTTGATGACCCCCCATGGAGGTCTCTTCATCTGCCTGAATCTGATTTAGGATACTTTTTTACTCGGTGGACTGCCGCTACTTTCAGTGCTTTTTCATCCTCACTGTCCAGTAGATCCTCCGACATCTTTGCTTCTATTCGCCCCATTAGGCAATCGCCCCATTTTAAAAACATGATTTAATTCTCCGGTCTCTCTGGTGAATTTTTCTAGATCGTCGTGGCATGAAATTGCGCTAAAGAGACTTCTGGTGGTAGCTGAATCTAGTCCGGAGGTGGACTGCATGCTGCTAAAGTTTGGTTGACTGCAGCTAGAGGTTGGTTGTGTTGGTTCATATTCTCCAGGTTCAGAACTGCTCTTCTCAGTATTCCGTTACTGGTCATAATTCGATTTATCGTCATAAAAGAGAAGAATGAGAAAAAAAATTGTCTTGCGAAATGTCAAAAAAGAAAAGAAGGAATAAGATCTAACACGCTTGAACTGTTTTATTGGGTTCAGTACATCTCTTTATATACAGTCCGTCAGCTGATCATCTCAGTCAGATGACATCGAAGTAATAGCTGACTCAGACCATAACTTGTATATATAAGTTACGGACTGTTAGCTGACAGGTCCACATCAGCTGATAGAGAACAGCTGACCGATTGTATATATATAAGTTAAGTATTGGCGAAAGCAAAATGTCAAAGAAGAGAATAAGGAATAAGATGTAACACGTTTGAACTGCTGTAACATACTGGCTTTATTGGGTTCAGCACATCTTTATATATACACATGATCAGCTGATCTCCTCAGTCAGCTGACATCGAAGTACCAGCTGACTGTAACTTATATATATATATATATATAAACGGACAGGCTCCGCAAATAGATCAGTCTTTGAGAGCTCTTCAAGCGTTTCATTTCGCACTCCTCTCTCTCCTATTATTTTTAGTTTCACTT
>NW_027108332.1:575500-583061 GCF_000696795.3 Halyomorpha halys | reverse complement strand
TATATATGTGTGTATTATTTTAATATTTTTTATAATCAGCATTTAAGAAGTCATTTGTGTTATAGAAAAATGTGTTGTTTGGATCAACCAACTTTGCAAAACAGTCCAACTTTTTTTGAAGCAAATATTGGTGTTCCGATCTGTGAACAGGCTGGTCTTGACTCAAGCACATCACCAGAACAGTAAGGGTTTTTTGTTGACGTCTAATATTTATGAGGAGTAGAATTTTATGCTATAATTTATTATTTATCCATCTATAGAGAAATGCCACCGCTTCTAATCGAACATGGGCCTGCAGTCTTAAAAAACAGCAGCTTAATAGAAAGTGGGAATTACGTTGTGAATGGACAGCATTTTTACAAGGCTATCAGAACACTTGAATTACATAAACTCAATTGTTCCGAAAGTAATAATGGATACATGGAACTGATATCATCCAGTGTTGCTGACATGGTATGGAAAATGGAATTCCGATGTTCCAGCTGCCAGGAAGTAGCCGTCGTTAGAAGCCAATCCAATGAGAAATCGCCTGCAGCAGTAAGAAAAAGCGATAATCTGACTCTTACAGAAAAAGCTGTTTGGGGTTTTGCATCTATCGGATCAGGGCACGAGAACATGGAAGAAGTTCTTACCTCGATGGAAATTAAACCTGTCTGTGCCAAAACATTTAGGAGATGTGAATCCAAGCTTGGCCAGGTAAGAAATTTAATTATTCTGTTTCATTTTTACTGTCGACGACTTCTCATATTGGAGTAAGTCAATTAATCATAAGTGTAACGGGACACCTAGGTTTTGTTGTTTTTCCCGATCAGTGCGTTCCCTCAAGTACGATCATAGAAATTTCATAGTGGCTCGCCCTCTGACTTTAAAAATCATTCTGCTTCAAGGAGTAGTCCATCAAACCTCAAAGATACGGACCCTGGGTGTCGTCCCTGTTACCATAGATTGATGATCTGATATACATTTTAGTATTATATGTTGTTGTTTCAGAAATGGAGGGATATGCTTTTTGAAAGCATGAGTGAAGCAGGTAGAGCAGAAAGAGACCTCGCAATCCGATGCGGGGATATCACAGATTCTGGTGTACCTTTCATAACAGTTATAGTAGACGGTGGTTGGTCTCACCGCAGTCATGGACATCGCTATACAGCTAACAGCGGTGTTGCATGCGTCATTGGAGCAAAAACAAAAAAACTTTTAGACTTGGGAGTCCGAAATAAATATTGCAGTATGTGCGAATACCGGAAAGCCAGAAATCTCGATCCCGGTCATGATAATTGCTTCAAAAATTGGGATGGTCCCTCGTCCTCTATGGAGACTGACATGCTCGTTAAATCGTTTCAACGAAGTAAAGAGCTACATGGTTTGGAGTACCACACCCTTGTCGGAGATGGTGACTCCAGTGTGTACTTTAAACTAAAAACCTCCGTTTTGTATGGTAGAGCTATAGAAAAAATTGAATGTGCAAATCATGCAATAAAAAACTACACCAAGCGTCTGTTTGCCATTCAGAAGGAATCATTAGAAATGAAAAAAACATTTAATATAAATATTATAAAACGATTAAAGACTGCAGCTAGAGGGGCCATAATTCACCATTGCGAAAACAAAGATGTGAACTCATTGAAGGACGACCTAAGAAATGGTCCACATCATGTTTTCGGAATCCACATCAGTTGTAAGCCATATTTTTGCACGAAATGTGGTGAGACAACCGAGCTGAACGAAGTACAAAAAAACGCTTGTGATAAAGCTCGTTTTGTTTTGCAGCCGTTGATAGCCAAAAGTTCTCAGCTAGTCACTAACATGACAAGCAACGCAGCAGAAAATTATATGGCTTTGGTGGCAAAATTTACTGGCGGGAAACAAATAAACAGAGGAAAACGCGGTTCGTTTACTCACAGGACCAACGCAGCTGCGCTCGACTTTCAATTAGGACCTAATTGGCATTACCAGGCTATGAAAACGATATCCAATAAAAGTCCGGCTGCTATAGTAAAAAGGACAGGTCAAAAGAGAGAAAGAACAAGAATTTCCTGCAGAAGATCTCTCTTTTTATCTCGAATGAAACAGAAAAATAAAACAACAGCCAAAACATCTAAGGAACAGGCAAGGAAAATTGAATCAGGTTCTCATGATTATGGCGAAATGGCAATGCAGCTGGACATGGAAGAAAATGAGATGCAGGCTCTGAAAGTACAAAAGCTCAAACAACTTTCTCTAAGTGCTGAAGAAATAGCCATATTAGAAATTAATACAAGAGGGCAGAGGGAAAACGAAAAATGGCACGCAGAAAGAAAGGATAGGCTTACTGCTTCCAATTTTGGGCTTGTTTGTAAGAGACGCTCTACATCCAAATGGTCGATTGTTGCTAAAAAGCTGCTATATGACCAATATCGTTCACGGGCTATGGAGTACGGAACTGAAAATGAGCTGAAAGCGATAGAGCATTTTCAAAAGAAAACAGGTCTGACGGTGGACCCTTGTGGTTTGTTCGTACACAGCACATATGGCTTTCTTGGCGCATCCCCAGATGGACTTGTAGGTGCTGACTCAATAATTGAAGTTAAATGTCCAAAATCTGCTGAAAAAATGACGATTAGAGAGGCGTGCGAAAAATTAAAAAAATTTTATATTGACAAAAATACTTTAAAACTAAAAGAAAACAGTGATTATTATTTTCAAATTCAAGGCCAGCTCCAAATTACGGGCCGCAACACATGCTATTTTGTAGTGTGGACTCCCAAAGATTTGCACTATGAAATTATTAAACGTAACGACGATTTCTGGGAAACTTTTATGATACGGAAGTTGATATTCTGTTACAAAGAAGTCATTCTTCCTGAATTGTTAGATCCTAGATTAATGAGGTCATTAGACATTAGAGAACCGGACAGAACTAAATTTTAGTGTATTTCTTGTGCCACTGATATGATTATTTTTGAACTTCTTGATCTCTCCTTTTATGGTCTATTTTTCAGTACACACACAATACAAAATATTATTTAAATTATTATTATTATTTTATAGTTACACCTTTGTCTTCTTACTAACTTTTTATATTGTATTCTTGTTTTATTTTTCTTAGCCTTTGTCAAGGTTAGAAATTCTGATCGAAACATAGGCACTAATAAATAAGCTTTTTAACTTATTTGTGTTATTCTCTGACTGCACCCGCAACCATCTTCTCCTCATAAATATTATCCACCATCAACTATCTTCTCATCTATCAATGAAGAATATTTCGATACAATACTTATTTCTAATTTTTATATTTTTTATTTCTCTAGATATGAGAAAAATTATCTAAAACAATATAGTAATTACAATGGAAAAATATGATAAATTTAGCAATGAAATATTTTTACGATGAAATCAACATTTATCTAAAGAAAAAAAATTAAAAACATTATTATTATGGAAATTAAAATTATTTTAATTTTAAAGATGCTGTATTCTCATTTCGGAATTCCAGTTTGGTATTCGTGAAGAAATAAAAAAATATCAAAATTGTATGGAAATACATAAATCAAGCTGAGAAACATTGCTCTTGTAGTATCAACGTCTAGAGAAGTGGGGGTAAGCTGCCAGTTCCTCTGGTCTAGCAATTACAAACCTCGCGGCTTTAATCCTAAATCGTATTTTTCTCTTTACGATCATCCTATGCAACCAAAAATGAATCTGTTTGCGCAGACTTGTTTTATTTGCTTCTGGCCAAGTGCCTATAAGCTCACTTTTTTTGATTTACGAATAATAAGAAAGATAAATTTTTTAAATCCCAAAATAATTAAAACAAAAATTAATGAAACAATTTCAGTAACTTCTATGGGGTTCTAGATGGTAAATCCGTTTACAGATGGGAAATTTATTATTCCGTATTCAAATGAGAAGAAAAGTAAATTTGGCCCGAAAGTGCTGCCATCTCTTGAAAAAAAATCTTACTAAAAATCGGTACATTTAGCCTTAAACAGTGTATGTTACGTCTGGGTGAATGAAGGCATCCAGTTTTTGTTGGTTTACTCAAATTTTCTATCCGTTCTGACTACTATAAACTTATTGTATTTTTTATTATATATATACCTACGAGGGAGCTCATGTGCATAAATAATTGGGACTACTTCTATGGAATAACTACCACTGCTAGACGCCTTAAAATAAATTCTATTATGTGTGTTTGGAACAGTTGAATTGGGCTAAAGTTTTATTGAACCTCTACTATGACAAACGATCTTTTACTATTGAAATAGAAAGTATTTAATTAAAATAAATTGAACCTGGGATATCACATCTGTTGTTAGAGAGGTTGCACAAATTGCGTTAGTTGAATTAAATTAATTTATTAATTTCGATAATGTGGACCATTCTCCCTTCCATCCAGTAAGACCACGTAGTCTAGACTCTTCAAAACTAGTATGTTTAAAGATTAATTACTGGGAAGTTTTTTGGAAGTAGGATTTAAAAGTATTTTGGTAGAATTTACTATTATCATTCATAGCTCACTATCGACGAGACCAACTAAATTAACTAAGTCTAACTACTACATCATCATTAGCCTTTTGTAAGTTTATGTATATAGTTACTGTTAGTGAATTTCATCTTAATGCTTTTAAAATCTACAGTAGAGAAAATATTTCCTGAAAAATGTATTCAAAAATCATTTTGAATTGGAAATTTTGAAATTCTAATATACGAGCATGTTACATTCTGTATCATTATTTTGTATCTTATTTATTATTATTTTAATTTCAGTGTATGTAATAAGCTATGTCCATATTGAGCGTTTGAGATATGCCTCTAATGAGCAGAGCAGTTTGGACGTAGCTATAAACTGCGACGAGCATCAGCTATAGGCGCCCCTGGAGGATGATCGGCGAACCCCTTCAGGCTTCAGCATTTTCAAGATACAGTAGTATTTTATATTTTATTATTATAAAATGTATTATTGTAAATATGATATTGTAATAATTAAAAAAATTAAGTATGTTTTCCCTATTTTCCATAAAGTGATAAAAAGAACAGTTCTGGACAGACCTAATAAATATATCTACAATCCTGATGAAGATCGAAAAGGTCGAAACCTAGGCTCTTCTTAAATAGTTGATACTATTCTGTAATTATTATTTATTAACCCCCTCACTCTCCCTCTCCCCTCCCTCCCCTCTTGCGCACTGTCTCCTTGACATAATTAAATATATGTATTTGTAAGACGCTTTTAATCCCTTTTAATATTTTAATAAGATAATAATAACTTTTTTAATAACATAAGTAGAATGAGTATTCCATTAGAAATTAAGGATATATTACTCTCAAAATACCCTTCTTCCTACAGAGGTGATAATAATTTAAAGACGTCAATACAGACTGGAGGTGGTTGTTAAGACCGAGAACAGAGATTTGCTAAATCCCAGTTTAAAAAGCAATCTTCTTAATTGCTAGGCTTCCTGGCGTTATTTACATAATCCACATCTCTGATTAGCCACTTTCATTAATTAACTAATTGAATCTTTGTTCTCGAATAGAATATTTGTGGTTCACGAAAGATTTGTATATGTTTAAAGTTGAATGTTATAAGGATCACAGATTAAATCCGACAACTCATTCGATATCAAAGTATATTTGAATTGCTAAATATTAAAACGTCAGTTCTCCACTTGTCCCAACTGTTAGGAAATTCAAAAATCTAGTGAGGTGCGTGTATCACAACTTTTATAAAACAAAAAAAAATCTAAAGAACAAGTCAGGCGAAAATTATGAACAACAAATTTGTACTTTTCTGTAGCTATAAAAATGTTTCTTGAGGTACGAATTACAAATTTCAAGGAAATAAGCTCTAATTTTCAATCATTCAAATTTAAATTGTTTCAATTAAAAAAATATAATTTAAAAAAATACTTCTCCAGCGGAGAATCAAACCCTGGTCTCCCGCCTGACAGGCCGGGATAATTACCACTATCCTACCGAGGAATAAGTAATAAACATTCCTCGAAATAATAATAATAAGCAGTAAATAATAATAAGTAATAAGGGGAATAAGTAATAAACAATAAATATTCCGCGGTAGTATCCCCACCTGTCACGCTGGAGACTGGGGTTCGATTTCCGGCCGGGGAGGTAATTGTTTTATAATTATAATTTTTAAATTGAAACAATTAAAATTTTAGTCATTGAAAATTAGAGCTTCTTTTCTTTAAATACATATTTTGTTCCTGTCTATTATACAACAGTTTAACAAAAGATAACCCGCGATGCAATCGGGGAAGATCGGGCTGTCTCGGCTTTTCCAGTTAGAATCAGATGTCTAAGATAAAAACTTTCTTGTTTCCTTTAGTTATACATTAAATTCTTTAATATTTTGTATTTATCTGTTGTTTCTTATTGCTAACAATAAAAAATGTTTATTATTCTTCAATTAATCAAACATATACATAAAAAGTGTAATAAAAATTAGAAAAAGAAATTGATGATACTGTCTAAAAACAAATATAGACCTTGGACAATAACAACATAGAGGGGAGACTTTAAAGAGATCAATGCGAGGGATACGATTCAAACCCGTTCATTGTGATAGTGAAATTGAAATAATTTCAATAAGTGTATATTATAATTTTTTTAAAATTAAGAACAAAATATAGAAAATTTCAGCTATTAGTTTCAATTCATTTTTCCTACCGAGGAGTCACAAAACGTTGAAAAAATCTGGTCCGGTGCTATGTCCTTAAGTTGTGAGTAGACTGGTTGGCTCGTATTCAAGTTATGGCTATTTTTTGTGATTTTCGAAAAAGAATCTAAGACGAGCTAGAGGGAAAATTTTGGGAAAAAAATTTACCCTTCTATTGCTATAGCAATAAATATTAAGGGATTTTGAGAAGGAATTAACGAATACTAACTTTTTTTCTGCCAAGAATACAGGAGTATACAAAAATACAAGGAAGTCGTAAAGATACGCTTGTAATGAGGAGAGATCGGGCGGTCTATATTTTTCCATTTTTCTCCTTTATTTTTTAAATATATTGTATTTATTTATTGTTTATTATTGTCAACAACGAGAATAGGTTATTTATTTCAAATAAACAAAATTAAAGGTACTTCAGAGGAAGATTTTTTCACAATTCGGCATTTAAGCCATTCTAGACTATTTTAATGAGGATAAGACCCATCTAGTACTAAATTAGCACTTAATCACTTATTGATTCATCACGTTTTACCAACATCGTTAGAGCCGTTTTGTAGAAAATGAAAAAAATATAAAAAATCAATTCGATGAAGTGGCACTTACATCTCAGATACATACCCGTCTTAAATATGCAATTTAAGTTTCTTACGACTTTTTCGTTTTTGAGCTAGGCTGTTCAAAAACAGACACACAGAGACCATTTTGCGAGGCCAGGTTCTTTGGACTCAGGGGACATGCATTTCCTTCCCAAACTCGAATTCGATATTTTTCACGATCCAGTACTTTCTTTTTACTATATGTTCCATATATAAAAATGCCCGGGACTGCTTTAAAAACTCCGTAAATTCTTACCTCCTACATATTTTCTCATCATCCGTTCCTTTCTTA
>NW_027108332.1:571333-574660 GCF_000696795.3 Halyomorpha halys | reverse complement strand
CGTGACCTTATATTGTAAACTGTTTTTAGAGTTCTACTACTGGGTAGTTTCTCTACATCCTGTATCATATCATTATGTCATTATGATCAAATTTACTGGTTGTATTTTTTTATACAGTTGTAAATATCAATAAATAAATAAAATAATATAAAAATGTATGATATAAAAATATTAATTAAAAGGAATGTGTTTTCACAATAATACCTAATACAAAAAAAAAACAAAAATATTTTTTTCAGCTTAGTCATGGACTACTGAAAACGAAAAACTTGGATATGTTCTAATCAGTATACGTGTTCTATAAAAATTTTCTAATTTAATGGAGTTCTTTTAAACATTCCATAAAGTTTCTAATTGAACATTTGTTAGTTTTCCTTCTGAAAGCGGTAAAATTTAGGGTATTTACGTTTTAAAATAAAATTATACGTTTTCAGTAGCTTTTGTTTCCATTACTATGAAATCAGCCACTTCGTTGAATCGAATTTTCACAACCACATAAACCTCGGAAGAATTTGTCTGTGTTGTTTGTTTAAACTAAAACTCTAAATCATCCATAAAGACCTTAATGTTTCATATGTAACCTATCCAGCCCGAACCTGATATCAATCCTTCCATTATAAGCTCTATAACAATCAAAACCCTCTGGTTTCTAACCTTGCTTCTTCTTCTATTCCTGACAATCCTCCGACGCGCCTGAAAAAAAGATGGCCTCAGAGAACTTGTAGTGTAGAATAATGATTAGAGTGCTACCAATGGGTAGTTTCTCTACATGTCTGTATCTATCCATTTTTATTTTACATCAAATTTACTTAATGTGTTTTTATGTAAATACAGTCGTAAATAGAAATAAATAAATACATAAAAAAAAACAAAAAAAAAACTGAAACTCTTTTACCTCTGGGGATAAGAGCAAATTATATTCAATAACGTATACACATGTGCAAAAAGCTAAAATTCAAGATTTATAAACAATTGAAAGATAAGGCACGTTAATAAAATTTTACTAAAAGTTAGTTAGCTTGATGAAATAACTTTTAAGTCAGAAAAGACTACTAGAAACAATTGAGTTCTAGCCGGTATACTTAATTTATACTGTGGTTGAAAGTTTTACCTCAATATCTTCCATTATGACATGGATTATTTCTTTGGATTCTTTCACAAATTTTCTGCCATATGTTAATCTGGAATTCAAAATGAAATTGAGGTTTGGAACAATATTTACTGGTGGGCTTCACTTTGTGCTAATTCCTGCGTAAACATATCCTCCATCTTTTAAATGTTGCTCAGTGAAATATAGAAACTTTTAGAGAAATTTTTAAACTTTTAAAGAATGATGTTCCGAGGTAGACTACCATCAAGTCATAATAACATTTTTCCAACTTTTGTTGATGGATAAATATTTTTTAATTTATATATAATCTTTCCATCCTCTGGAGACCTGTATTTATTATTTAAATAAATTAATTAGTATCCAAGTTAAGTCTCACACCCTTTATTATATCAATAGTCCAACGCTTTGGCCGATTCGGACATCCTCAAGGACAATCTTAAATATAAATTTACACCTCATATAGAATTATTTAAAAACATTTTGCAGACTATCGCAGGTCATTAATATCAGTCAAAACACCCCATTTTGTCACTTTTTCAATAATTTTGAAAACTTTTAATTATAGATTAACTGAACAATACAATCACTTTCTTATCAATAATATTAATATTTTAAAGAAATAAAGACAGAAGAAGAAGAGACAGAACCTGGATACTAATTCATTCATTTAAACAATATTTTTTAATATTTAACGAAACTAAATTGTTGTAAAATAGCTTCCTACGCGCAAACGTAGTTTAAGTTTATTTGAATTTTTCAAATAGTTGTATGGTAACTAAAAAGTGAACTTAAATGACTTAATTGTTTGTACAAACTTTATTATTCGATATATATTAATGTCAGAAGTTTTTTCAAAGTATAACAGTAGCCTATATGTTTCAAAATATTGAATATGTTTATTAGGAAAAAATAATATGTTTAACAAACAGCTCAATTTTTGAGTAGCTATCGTCAAGTTTATCATAGAATAAATAATTTAATTTTAATATAAAGTTTTTATACAGAGATAAAAAATCACTTTTTATATCAGATATAATTCATTTTTAATTATATAAACATGTTTTTTTTATTATTATAGGGAACGGACTCCGTAATCAACAAAACTTGGCAAGATATACCTAAACAACTCCTCACATCATTATTTCAAATGTATTTTAAACATTTTTTGTTTTAATTATTACAAATTGTAATAGAAATAAATATTTGTATTTATTTTTTACCATATTGTTGTAAAAGTAAAATGCCCTGGTTGTTTGGTGGATAAGTTTCCTACTTCAGTAGCTACATACCATTGGAGGATTGCCAAATCTCTACCTGAGCTAATGAAAATCCGATTCTTCAGGCGAATCTTATAAAAATTGTCATTCGATTTTCCTAATTTGGGAATAAAGTACGAATATTTGTATATGATTTTATACTTGAGAATGAATGAATGAATATAGCTTTTAAGAACTTAAGTATTATCCCGTCAACGTTATGTTCTGCTGTTAGTACAAGAGCCGGGAAGAAAAAAAGGCAGTTATCTCACCCCAATTTTCGATTACTTCAATAAAAACTATATATAATTACTAGTCAAAATTGATGAGTCTGCCAAGTATAGGTAGGGGGATTAAAAAATGGTGACTGTTTCAAAACCATAAAAATACATTGATTTTTCATTCGGAGCTCTATATCTTAAAAACTATCAACAACACTAGAAAACCTAAGAGAACATTATTTAAAGAAGAGTAAATTTTCTGAAATATTAGCCCTAAAAGAGCTATTTACGTCCAATAGTTCTCGAGATATAGTTTTTTAAAAAGGAAAATTACTTAAAAATCCACTGAAAGATGAGTAGTTAGTTAATTTATTTTGAGAAATCTATATCTCAGGAACTATGTGACGTACAGATGTCTACTAGCACTCAAATTAAAGCTAGTTTAATGGACTATAGAGAGGTTTATGACCTTTACCTTCGTAGGAATAGTAGTTTTCATGATATATGCTAAAATGAATTGATTTATAGTTGTTCCGACAATAAATTTGATTTATGAAAGACTTTATTTCAGAAACCATTGGACGTACCGATGTCTGCCAGCGCTCAAATTAAAGCTAGTTAAATTTACTACAAAATAGTTAATTATGTTTATCTTTGTAGGAGTAGTAGTTTTTATGATATTTGACAAAATGTTAATTTCTAGTTGTTCGTATAAAATGTTGGATTTTTGAAAAAATAT
>NW_027108332.1:567344-571283 GCF_000696795.3 Halyomorpha halys | reverse complement strand
CTTTGTAGGAGTAGTAGTTTTTATGATATTTGACAAAATGTTAATTTCTAGTTGTTCGTATAAAATGTTGGATTTTTGAAAAAATATATCTCTAGATCCATAAGAAGCACATATGTCTGCCAATACTCAAAATAAAGGAAATTTAACTTACTATAAAGTAGTTTATGACAATTATCTTCGTAGAGGTAGTAGTTTTTATGATATTCACATATGAATATAAATTTGGTAAATGAAACTTTGGCCGAACAACTATAAATCAATTTATTTTAGCAAATTTCATGTAAACTATTACTCCTACGAAGATAAACATCATAAACTACTTTATAGCTCATTAAACTAGCTTTAATTTGAGTGCTAATAGACATTTGTACGTCAAATTGTTTTTGAGATATAGATTTTTTAAAATAAATTCACTAACTACTGATCTTATAGTACGTCCCATACAACATTTTTATGAAATGTTGCTTTTTAAAAAGCTATATCTTGAAAACTATTTAACGTAAATAACTCTATTAGGGCTCATATTTTAGCAAATTTACTTTTCTTTAAATGACGTTCTCTTAGGTTTTCTTTTGTTGTTCCTCCTTTTTAAGATATAGAGCTCCGAATTGAAAATTAATTATTTTTAACGTTTTAAAACAGCCGCCATTTTTTATTCTCCCTACCTATACTTGGCAGACTCATCAATTTTGACTATTAATTATACATAGTTTTCATTAAAGTAATAAAAAATTGGGGTGAGATAACTGCCTTTTTTCTCCTCTTGGGCTCTTGTACTATGTTGTTGACAACAATCTGACCCCATTAACTGATTAAGCGAATTTAGACTCTTGAGCGAGCGTTTCGAGCTAAAGTGAAGTGTAGTCATTCAATGAAACCAGTAATAATATTAGGCAGAGAACTCACATCAAGAATGTATTCAATGGAATAGTACGTAAGTTATAAAGAGCTGTAAAGAAAAAAATAAAAGGAAATTCGAAGGTTTGATGCCGATTCTGGTAGCAGCAGTTGCCAACTATCCTTGTCTATACACCGGATTGCTGTCCAAGCCCGATCCCGAAAGATCAGCCTGAATTCAGTTTTCCGTCTTACAGTACAAAGATTAAATATGCATAAAAACTAGCCTATAAAACATAAATCTGCAAATAATTAAAAAAATTAGTTTCTACCACACTTTAAATGGAGATCTATTTCTGACAGACCTAAAAGTAAGTTAAGTGACACTTAAAAAATACCTTACACAGGTCTTTTTCTCTAATTAAATAAGGACTTCATATCAATTTTTTCCCCTGTGTGGATAACGTTAATTTATTTCATACTGTTATATATTAATTAATTATATTCTATGAAATTTCTGTTGGACAGTTTTCCAATCCCTTTGTTACTGCTATTATTTATTAAGTTAAATATATCTGTTTTACAAATATACTATACCGTAACTATATCTGTTATACATTTTTGTTTATAGATTTCAAATACTTATAGATGTTACTTATTTCTGCATAGTCTGTTACTTTTAATATACTATCATAAATAATATTTTGATGCGTATCTAAATCTTTGAACAATATTTTTAGTTGAAGCAAGGGGAGCACAAATATTTGTTTGTTTTAAAAGAATACTAAACACAAACGTGTGGGTGCAGCACAAGCGTTTGCCCTAACTCCCTTTTATTTCTGCCCAAAAACCGATACCTACGAGGCTATGAATTCAGCCAAACGAAATAATCCATCCACACGCTTGTGCATGCTAGAATTTGCAATAGGTTGGCAAATGTGTAACAGCACGTTTAGATGGAGATTAAACAGTAGTTCGGGTTCTTCCATACTTCTCGGCGGTGTGTGTGGGGGGGGGAGAGAGGTCTGAGTATATTCTTTAGTTTTTGAACTTAATTAACTATAATTGAAGTATTTTATTTTAAGGTAAATCTTTAAAATTTGCTTTCATCTACAGTTTTATAGAAATATATGTATACTTATTAGAATGTGCTTATGCAATTGTGGATCCCCGTGCACAGGTTTATGCTCGTTAAAGAATTAAATTACCCAATCCCTCTCTACGTAATTTTAGTTTTATAATAATATTTAAAACATAATTATTATCTATATTTCGTGAAATTTAAATATATAGGTGGGCATAAAGGAAAACAATACTATTTGAAAGGTAATTTTTAAATATAATAAGCAACATTAAAACGTCAATAATCACTAAAAATAAATTTTCCATTGTAAAAACATTTTTAGCCAAAAAAATTTGGTAAACAGTACTAATGAAAAATAAAATAAATAAGAATTAAAAAAAAAGAATAACCCGTAAGTTGGAATATACTATATAAAATAAAAAAAATAAATTTTTATAAATTAATTAGTAAATTATTGGTATGTTAATCATGATAACATTCTTTTATTAAAATGCAATATGAAATTTGTTGATTGTAACTATATGTAAAATGCATAACTGTTGATTGTAAATATTTTTATTTTTGAACTTGATAATGGGTTGAAGAGCCGAAACGTTCAGATGTCATAATAAATAAAGAAGTAAAAAAAAAAAATGTATAAATTTCTGAAAAGAAAAAGAATAAATTGTTTAAAATATATATATATATATTTAAATTATAGTTCGACAGCCCTCTCTAAAGCTCATTTTCATTTTTTCTTTTAATTACTAATATAAAACTAAGCAACTGAATCACTTTTTTATTATTCAATTTTTTTTTCTTGTGTCTTAAAAAATGTAGTAGTTATTTTATTCCTATATACCATCCATGTATTTCTTTTTCATGATAGCGAAATGGAAATTTCAACGTATGATATAATGTAAAGTAAAAAAAATTTTCTTAACATTGTATTGTTTAGTAATTTTTAATGGAATTTAATAATTCTTATAAAAGATGTTGGGCCTTTTATTCTTACCATTTTATTTGTAATTAATAATAATTAAGGTCGTTTTATATTAAATTTCGATCTTACACCCATATTGTTGGTTATTTAATTTTTTTTAAATGTAAATTTGTAATTATTCTTAAAAAATCTATTTTTGAATTTCTCCTTCCACTGATTGTGACTAATAAAAAATGAGCAATAGTAGCCTTAAAAAAATTCGAAGATAAAGAAAATATCGCTTGAACTATTAAATATGTTCAGTTATTTCTAAAAAAAATGTTGGGCCTTTTTTTCTTACCATTTTATTCGTAAATTAATAATAATTAAGGTCGTTTTAATTAAATTCCGATCGTACGTATGAAGACGTAGACGAGCTGATATCTGGTCCTAAGTAGGCCGGAGCGTCCGATACTTTGCTGGAACTTGAAGTTCCTAAGTCCACTATTCGTAGTACAGTAGCCGGGATGAGAAAAACACAATTATTTAACCGCCAATTTTTGATTACTTTAATAAAAATAACCTATCAAAATTGATGAGTCTGACATGTATAGGTAGAGAGAATAAAAAATGGAGGTTGTTTCAAAATGTTAAAAAAAATAATTTTTCATTAGGGGCTCAATATCTTTAAAACCAAGTAAATTTTCTGAAATATTAGCCCTAATAGGAGTATTTACGTCCAATAGTTCTCGAGATATATCTTTTTAAAAAGCAAAATTTCTTAAAAATCTACTGAAAGATTAGTAGTTAGTTAATTTATTTTGAGAAATCTATATCTCGGGAACGATGTGACGTACAGATGTCTATTAGCACTCAAATTAAAGCTAGTATAATGGACTGTAAAGAAGTTTATGAACTTTACCTTCGTAGGAAAAGTAGTTTTCATGATATATGCTAAAATAAATTGATTTATAGTTCGGACAATAAGTTTGATTTATGAAAAACTTCATTTCAGAAACCATTTGACGTACAGATGTCTGCCAGCGCTCAAATTAAAGCTAGTTAAGTTTACTCTAAAATAGTTAATAATGTTTATCTTTGTAGGAGTAGTAGTTTT